>NC_081389.1:10003028-10168028 GCF_030684315.1 Stegostoma tigrinum | reverse complement strand
GGAGGCTCAATGTTAATCGGGTGGCTTGGGCTATCCGTGAGGTATTTAACAAACAGAACTCCTCCTTCTCTGGCAAGTTGCAGCTGTCTTGTGACAGGTTCACATTCCTGCCCAGTTGTTGCAATTAGAACAAGTAGCAAAATGCTCCCAGCATTGGTGTTGACTTCAATGGGACTCTCCCTTGACTCTATCACAAACTGCGCCATAGCCCCCATCAGTGAGGAAGCAGGCCATTCAGCCCACCAAGCCCAAACTAAGTGCAGCCTACTCAGACCCACCCTCTTCCTGTAACCCTGTATTTTCCCATGGCTCACCCACCTAGCCTGCACATCCCTGATGCCACGGGGCAATTTAGCATGGCCAATCCACCTAACCGCACATCCTTGGGAGGAAACCAGAGTGCCCTGGGGAGAAGCTGTAAACTCCACACAGTCACCCAAGGCTGGAATTGAATCCAGGACCCTGGTCTGTGAGGTAGCAGTGCTAACCACTGAGCCATCATGCCATTCCAGGTCCATTTATGATTCGGCCCAATACTCCAGCTGAGGCTAAACTAATGTCTTCCACAAGTGCAATCTCCTTGTATTCTGCACCCCATTATTAAGTATAGAATCCCATATTCTTTATTAACCATGGTCTTGAGCTGTCCTACCACCTTCAATGATTCATGCACACAGATCCCTGTGCCCTTACAGCTCCATTGGTAACGTACACTCTATTTTGTATTGGCTCTGCATTCTTCCTACCAAAATCAATCACATCACACTTTTCTGCATTAAATATCATGTGCCACACTTGTCTATAACTTTCTGAAGTTCTACACTAACCTCCCCACAATTCACAATGCTTCTAAGTTATATACCATCCACAAAGTTTGAAATTGTGCTAATTTGATTGATTTAATACAGTGTCACTTGTACAATAAAAAGTGGATAATGTTGCCATGTTCAAGCAATATCTTGGATTACAGAATAAATTGCTGAACAAATTGTATAAATGGTAAAGTACTGAATAAATTAATACTGAATTGAAATTCCTAAAACTGATACAGCTTCAAAAGTTGATCTTTCCCTCTCCGCAGACTTCACTCCCTCTGCTCCTCCAGTCACTGCCCTCCAACATCATCCTCAGGCACCTATCAATAGGCTCCTTTCCTGCCATCACCTTCCGCATTCACTGTTTCTGAGCTGGAGATGGTCACACTGCAGAGGTCCTGCAGCCTACTCCAACATCAGCCAATGCGATCTTGGCTCTGAGTTGACTGGCTGGATCCTGGCTCATCTTACACAGCTGCCACCCCAGATAGAGCTAGGGTGGAAATACACGAGGTCTCTGCCTCCTGCAGTAGGACATCCAGAGGAGGCGCCAGGGCTACCAAAATATCAGGAAGAGCAATGGTACAAATACCAGTTACTGGGGAATTCCACTATGAACCTTCATTCACTCATCAAAAATCCATTAATGCATTGTGCATTTTCTGTCACTCAACCAATTTCTTATCCACATTATTTTTGTTCCTTTTACACGATGAAGCTCTACCTTTGCTCGCAAGACCATCCTGCATCACTTTATCAAATGAATTTTGGAAATCATCATTAACTGTTAGCTCATCAAAACAAACACCAGTCAATTAGTTAAGCACAATTTGTTCCAACAAAATCCATGCTGGCTTCTTAATTAGTCTGCAAACACTCAACTGACTAGTAATTTTGTCTTGATTGTGCCTAGGAACTGCCCCAACATTAGGGTTGAGCTGGTCTAGTTGTTGAGTTTACGTAGATGATTTGGAGTTGGGGACTAAGTGTGGTGTGTCAAAATTTGCAGATAACACTAAGGTGAATGGCAGAGCAAACTGTGCAGAAGACACTGGAAGTCTGCAGCAGGAGATAGATAGTCTCAGTGAGCGGGCAAAGGTCTGGCAGATGGAGTACAATGTTGATAAGTGTGAGGTCATCCATTTTGGTAGGAATAAGAGCAAAAAGGACTGTGTTTTAAATGGTAAAAAATTGCAGCACACTGCTGTGCAGAGGGACTGGGGTGTCCTTGTGCATGAATCGCTAAAAGTAGGATTGCAGGTGCAGCAGGTAATTAAAAAGGCAAATGGAACTTTGTCTGCCATTGCTGGAGGGATGGAGTTTAAAAACAGCGAGGCTATGTTGCAGCTGGATAGGGTCCTGATGAGGCCACACCTGGAGTACTGTGTGCAGTTTTGGTCTCCTTATTTGAGAAGGGATATACTAGCACTGGATGGGGTGCAGAGGAGATTCACTCGGTTGATTCCAGAGGTGAGAGTGTTGGATTATGATGAGAGACTGAGTAGACTGGGGTTATACTCATTGGAATTCAGAAGAATGAAGGGGGATCTTATAGAAACATCTAAGATTATGAAGGAATAGATAAGGTGGAGGTAAGGAGGTTATTTCCGCTACCAGGACTAGAGGGCATTGCCTCAAAATAAAGGGAAGCACATGTAAGAGTGAGGTCAGGAGGAGCCTCTTCACCCAAAGGGTTGTGAATCTGTGGAATTCCCTGCCCAGTGAAGCAGTTGAGGCTACCTCACTGAATGTGTTTAAGGCAAGGCTAGATAAATGTTTGAACAGTAAAAGAATTAAGGGTTATGGTGAGTGGGCGGGTAAGTGGAGCTGAGTCTCAAAAAGATCAGCCATGATCTTATTAAATGGCAGGGCAGGCTCGAGGGGCCGGATGGCCTACTCCTGCTCCTAGTTCTTATGTTCTGATGTACTTATCCTTGGACTTTTCTTGATCAAAAGTATAATTATTTTCCTCTGACACTATTTGTCACCCTGTTAAAGGAAGAATATTATTAAGCTGGATAGAGTTCAGAAAAAACTTGCCGGGATGTTGCAGGGAATGGAGGGTTTCAGTCTTAGGGAGAAGCTGGATAGGCTGGGACATTTTTTTCCCTGGAGCGTGCTGAGGGGTGACCTTATAGCTGTTTATAAAGTCATGAGGGACATGAATAAGGTGAATTCCAAAGGGGTTTTTTTCCCTATGGTGGGTGTATTTTTAAGGTGAGATGAGAAAGATTTAGAAAGGACATGAGGGGCATTCTTTTTAAACATAGTGGTTCATGTGTGGAGTGAACTGCCAGAGGAAGTGGTGATGTGGGTACAGTTACAATGTTTAAAAGGCATTTGGGTAAGTACATGAATAGGAAAGGTTTGGAGGGATATGGACCAAGTGCAGGCAGGTCAGACTAGTTTAGGTGAGATTACGGTTGGCATGGACTGGTTGGACCCAAGGATCTGTTTCCATACTATATGGCTTTACTCCTGAGTCTATGGGAAACTGAACACTTATGGCCTCCAAAATTCCCACTCTCACTTCCTTCTGTATCCCAGAATGCATCCCATCCAGTCTCTGGGTACCTTATCCACTTTAAGTACAAACAATTTATCCATAACTCCTTTATCGATGTTCAACTCTACAGGAGACTGAATGACTGTATTTTTTTAACCAGGTCTTGGTAAAAATAGTATTCATTTAATACCGCAACCAAATGCTCTGCCTCTATCCATAAACCTCCAATTCTATTCCAAATCGACCACAAACTGTTTATTAATTCATTCATATGATGTGGGTGCCTCTGGCCAGGCCGGCATTTACTGCCCATCCCTAATTGCCCAGGAGGTAGTTAAGACTCAAGCAAATTGCTGTGGGTCTGGAATCACATGTTGGCCAGACCAAGTAAGGATGGCAGATTTCCTTCCTTAAAGGGCATTAGTGAACCAGATGGGTTTTTCCTGACAATTGATGGTGGTTTCATAGTCCCTCTGATTGAAGAAATTCCTCCTCATCATAGTTCTAAAAGGGTGTCCCATCTCTCTGAGTTTGTACCCTTGGCTCCTAGTCTCTCCTACCTGCGGAAACATATTCTCCACATCCACTCTATCCAGGGATCTCAGTATCCTGTAAGTTCACAATTCCAAATTTTTGAAATCGTTTTTAAACTCTACCCTCTGCCATGGCAGAATTCAAACCCAGGTCCCCACGACATTACCTAGGTCTCTGGATAAATAATCTGGTGATAATAACACTAGATCATCGCCTCATCTTTTCACACTCTTTCACTATTTATTCTCGCAGAGGGTGGCACGTGTTTGGAACGAGCTGCCAGAGGAGGTGTTGGAGGCTGGCTCAATGACAACATTTAAAAGGCACCTGTGTGGGTACATGAATAGGAAAGGTTTCTGAGGGATATGGGCCAAATGCTGGCAAATGGGACTGGATTAATTTGGGATATCTGGTTGGCGTGGACAGGTTGGACTGAACAGCCTATTTCTGTTTTGAATCATAGAATCCCTACAGTGTGGGGACAGGCTCCCCAACCCAACGTGTCCACACTAAAACTCAAAGCATCCCACCCAAACCTTTCCCCCTAATCTACACTTCCCTGAACATTAGAGGCAACTTAGCATGGTCAATCCAACTAACCTGCACATCTTTGGGCTGTGAGATGAAACAAGAGCACCTGGAGGAAGGCCACGCAGACACGGGGAGAATGTGCAAACTCCACACAGTCACCTGAGGCTGGAATTGAACCTGGGTCCCTGGCTACTGTGAGGCAGCAGTGCTAACCACTGAGCCACCGTGCCGCCCCAGCTGTTTTGTACAACTCTATGACTTTCTATGCTGAATGGTTTAGCCTCCCCTTTTATGTTAATTGCCGATGTCTTCTTCTTCTCTCGCTTTACCTTTCTTCCTTGCTGGTTGTACAATCCACTTCTACCATAAGCACATTTTTACTTCCTTATCTTTATCAATTGAAACTGTACCCCCAACCATCACTTCCTCTGGTAGTTCACTCCACACACTAACCACTCTCTGTGTAAAAAAAAATTCCCTTTATGTCCTTTCTAAACCTTTTTCCTCTCACCTTAAAAATATGCCGCCTAGTTTTGCTCTCTCCCACCTTAGAGAAAAGACCTTTGATTTTCACCTTATTCATGTTCCTCATGATTTTATAAACTCTTTTTGTCCTCCCAGGAACTCCGGGCCCCAACCTGGATATGTCTATCCAAACCAATTGGATAATAAAGAACCCTACAATCTCACGTTCTATCACCACCTCCCACCCTCTCTATTTATTTTAGAGACTCCTTCCCCTCCCCCGTTTCTGAAGAAGGGTCCAGACCCAAAACATCAGCTTTCTTGCCCCTCAGATACTGCCTGGCCTGCTGTGTTCCTCTAGCTCCACACTGTGTTATCTCAGATTCCAGCATTGGCAGTTCCTACTATCCCTGATGTTGGGCTGTCTATCTATTCCACCCATCTTATAGAGAAGACGGTGTGAAAAAAAGGAGGCCAGAGGAAAAAAGAATCAAATATTTTGATGTTAATTAAACCGATGGATGCGCAACTGACTTTGTGTTGACGACACACATGTTGAGCATGCATTTTTCCGACAATCTGTATGTAATTAAAATTTTTTAAGATTAATTCATTCTTGACATGGTCTGGCTCTTACCACAAAATAATAGTATTTCACAACTTTGATGTGTTAAAGAGAGATGGAAGATCTCAATAGCCTTTGATCCATAACTTTGATCTGTAAACATGTGGGTAGGGCATTCCCTCTGTGTAGAAGGGGCCATTATGGAATTATCACCCAATGCCTTCAAAATCCCCCAGGGAGTTAACCTATACCCAATCCTGGGTGTTCATGTCATTTCAGACAAATTAAAAACAATGACAGAGCCTCTTAATCCAGGAGATCCTGCTTCCCAGTCATTGTCAGGTAGTGAAGTAAAGGCCAGTCAACTGCAATTCCTTTCACACACTAATAGTGGACTTGTCAAAACTTAGGAACAGGAAGAGGCCACTGGAGCCTATTCCACCAGTCTATGTGATCATAGCTGCTCCACGGCATATCTTTACATTGTACTGGCCTCCCGCACTTGCTTCAAAGAAGAACTGGTGCAGGAGCTCACCTTACAACCAGAGGGAGATACCATAAGACCATAAGATAAAGGAGCAGAATTAGGCCATTCGAGCCCATGGGTCTTCTCTGGCTGATATGTATCTCAGTCCATTCTCCTGTCTTCTCTCTGTAATCCTTCATCTCCTTACCAAACCAGAAACTAGCTATATAAAAAGAAAGAAATGTGGATGCTGGAAATCAGAAACCAAACAGAAATTGCTGGAAAAAAACTCAGCAACATCTGTGGAGAGAAAGCAGAGTTAACGTTTCGGGTCCAGTGACCCTATTTCAGAATCTATCTATCTCTGTCTTAAATACAGTCAACGACTTGATCTCTACAGCTCCCTGCGACAATGAGTTCTGCAGGTCCACACCCCTCTGGCTGAAGAAATTGGTCAGCATCTCAGTTCTGAAGGATGTCCCTTCAATCTGAGGCTGTACCCTCGCGTCCTAGTCTCTACTACTAGTGGAAACATCGTCTCCATTTTCACAATATCCAGGCTTCTCAGTATTCTGCGAGTTTCAATCTGATCCCCACCCCCAAATCCTTCCAAACTCCATTGAGTACAGGCCTCGAGTCCTTAACTGCTCGAGATGTGACAAGCCCTTCAGTCGCGGGATCATTTTTGCAAAGCTCCTGTTGACACTTTCCAATGCCAGTGCATCCTTCCTTAGATACAGAGGCCAAAACTGCTTGCAACATTCCAAATGTAGTTTGACCAGAGCCAGATACAACCTCAGTAGTACATCTCTACTCCTGTATTCTAGCCCTCTTGAAATGAATGCTAACGTTGCATTTGACTGCTCCTCTGATGCTGCTTGGCCTGCTGTGTCCATCCAGCTCGTCACCTTGTTATCTCTATTGCATTTGATGATCCAGCATTCCCAGTAACATTAAACAAGGCCAAAGTGGACGGGAGAGATAATGGGAACTGCAGATGCTGGATAATCTGAGATAGCAAAGTGTGGAGCTGGATGAACACAGCAGGCCGAGCAGAATCTTAGGAGTACAAAAGCTGCTGTTTTGGGCCTAGACTCGAAAAGCCAGCTTTCCTGCTCCTAAGATGCTGCTTGGCCTGCTGTGTTCACCCAGATCCACACTTTGTTATCCCAGAGTGGATGGGTTTCAGTCATCTAGGGTGGCAGGAAGAGAAATTTCCCAATTTCTATAGCCCTGAACTGAATTTTCATTCTTTTTTGTTCGACGCTTCCGAGAGAGTGAACAACAGGGAGCAAAGGGTACATTATTGAGAGGCACAGGTTCACGTAAGTAGGTTCACCTGATTTATTCTCGTGATGATGAGCCTGACTTATGAAGAAAGATTAGATAAACTGGGTCTGGACTTTTTAGAATTTTGGAGAATGAGAGGTGATCTCATTGAACCCTACAAGATCCTGAAAGGGATTGGCAAGATAGATGCAGGTATGGCCGCGGACTCTAAAATTGGCGGGCACAGTTTAAAAATAAGTGGTGTGCCACTTGGATCTGAGATTAGGTGAATTTGTTTTGCCTAGAAGCTTGTGAACTCTTGGAATTCTTGACCATAGAGGGCTGACGAGAGTTGACCTTCGCACTTGTTTTAGGTAGAGATTGATAGATTTTTGATTAAAGATGACCTACAGAGGTATATGGATAGAGTGAGTGAAAGGCATTGAAGCAAAGAAGAACAAAGAACAATACAGCACAGGAACAGGCCCTTCGGCCCTCCAAGCCTGTGCCGACACATTTTGCCATTCCAACCTAAAGCTGCCTTCACTTTACAGGATCCGCAACCCTCTATTCCCTTCCCATTCATGTGTTTGTCCACATGCTTCTTGAAGCATTTGAACAGAAATGATAGTATGGAATGGTGGGTCAGGCTCGAATGGCCTCTCCTCTTCCTACATTCCAAAGTGAGTGGGATGAGCTATAAGGACAAGCAGCCCCTTACCAATTTGTTGGACTGCACCAGTGGTGGTCAGAGCAGATTCACAATCTCAAGACCTGAACCAATTCATTTAGATTACTCCTACTGGCTACATAAAATGGCGAGTAGGTCACATTAGTTTGGACAGATATTCAGTGACCTACCAGACTTTTCCAACACCCTGCCTCCCAAAACAATAATGGAAGCCGGTAGGATGAAGTAACAAGTGTCACACTTTCCTTCATCCCTCTCACTAGCCCTAGAAAGAACCAGGCAAGTACGATCCCATCATAACAATCCAGACAGGGATGGGCATGTGTTTGGCATCAATTATTCCAAAGGAGTTAAGGAGAGATGTTGGAGTCTACTGATATTATCACTGGACTATTAGTCCAGCAACTCAGCTAATGTTCTGGGGAAACAATGTGCAGAACTGGATGAACACAGCAGGCCAAGCAGCATCAGTGGAGCAGGAAAGCTGACATTTCAGGCCTAGATCCTTCTTCAGAAATCTGGGGAGCCAAGTTTGAATCTTGCTATGGCCGATGGTGGAATTTGAATTTGATATTTTTAAAAAGCTCTGGAATTAAGATTATTATGACTGCCACAAAAGCATTGTTTGCAAAAACCATTTGTTCACTACTAAATAAAAACCAAAAGAACTGAGAATGTTGAAAAAAGGAAATGCTCAACAGGTCTGGCGGCATCTGTGGGGAGAAATCAGAGTTAACGTTTCGGGTCTAATGATCCTTCCTCAGAATTGGTTTGGCTCACTAATGCCCATAAGGGAGGGAAACTGCTAAACTTATCTGGTCTGGCCTACATGTGACTCCAGACCCACACAGCAATGTGGTTGACTCTTAACTGCTCTCTGGGAATTACAGATCGGCAATAAATGCTGCCTAGCCAGTGACATAGTCATCCTGTGAATAAGTTCAATTAACAATAGCACCGTTAACTGATTGCTTGAACATAGAATGTGATAATATAGCCAACTTCCAGTACTTCAGGTATACAATTTTTGCCGGTTTGTTGAAAGTGCTGGTTCATAATTTGCTGTCCAAAGATGTGCAAGCTAGGTGGATTGGCCAGGCTAAATTGCCTGCAGTATTCAGGGATGCGCAGATTGGGTGGGTTATGGGGAGAAATAGGTCTGGATGGGATGCTCTGAGGGTCGGTGAGGACTTGTTGGGCCAAAGGGCCTGTTTCCGCACTGCAGGGATTCTATGATCTATGATCTATGGTTAAGCAAGGTTTGCTGTGTTTTAAAAAAATGTTCCTGGACATGAACATCCATGACTAGGTCAGGTTTATTGGCCTTCCCACAATGAGGAGTCAATTATAATGTTATGGACCTGGAGTCACATGTAGGTCAGACCAGTTTAAGATGGTAGATTTCCTTCCCTAAGAGGCATTGAGGAATTGGCTGGGCTTTTAATGAAAACTGACACTCAGCTAGTTTTAAAATCCTGATTTGATTGGATCCAAATTTCACCAACTTTTACGAGTGGAATTCAAGCTGTTGTCCACAGGACCTTAGCTTGGTTTCCAAATTACTCATCCAGGGACATCTGTTCTGGATGGAGTCCACAGTACTGCCCCAGCTAGTACCTTGCTCACTTGGAGAATGAATTTATAAAAAAGGTTTCATCATGGATTTCGAGGATCAGAACCTGCTTAGAATTACCACACCTCAAAAGATGTTTGACAATAATGGCCTGTAAGTTGTAGTTTATTCCACAGGCACCAAGACTCAGTCCTTTCTCACATTAGGAGAATGAGAACCATACTTTTGTTTGAAATGAATCGAGTTTATGGCAGCAACTGATATTTACCTTGCTCAATAGGATGATAAAAACCACACGAGAGGAGCACGATAACACACATGTGTGAATTCTCATGTAATAGCTGCCAGATGCAACAACTTTTTCGAGTTCGTGTGAAAATCCCATCCAGATTGGAGGCAACATTCACCCCAATAAAACATAAGGTGCAACTCTTGATACTCAGCTTCAGCCATTTTATTTTCACATCTCAGCTGTTCAACTATCCTAGAGTTGCGAAGGACGAACTCTAAACTCGGTGTTCAACTGATCTCCGGAAATGGGGAGCCCGTGTAAGCTTCTATAACTGACTACATTCAATATAAAAGTGCCACGAGTAAACTGTTTGCTACAAAGTCATCAAAATGCTCTGTTTCCTAACTCCAGTTCATACTTTGCTCACTGATTTAATAACTCAATGTACTCCTGTTTTGAGCCCTGGTTGACTAATTTTCTCATTGTTACTTAATTTTCTCATTCTCAAGTTCAAGTCTCTCCATGTTACTGTAACTTTACAACTCTCTGTATCTATGAAACTCTGGCTTTTTTCTGTTTTCCTGATGCCCTGTACCTACTGCCAACAAAGTCCCAACCTTTTACATTTCCTCCCTGAATCCCTGCACCTCTCTTGAGCTGCTTAGAATCTGCATCTTTGTCTGAGTCTTTTGTCTCCTGTCCTAATCTCCTTCTTTCACTCATGATTATTTATTTATATGATTACACCCCATATGAATCGCTTTGGGACATTTTGCTGCAATAAATAAGTTGTTACTGCATCTCAAAAGAATTCTGCGTGTTTTATTTGGCTTAAAAGGTCACCATGCAGGCTGGAAAAACAGGGACAATTGCCTGTCTATAGACTCCAACAGATCTCTGAAGCCTCAAGTAAAACAGAGAGAGTAATTAGGTCATTCCATGCAGCATTCCCTGAATGATTGTCCTTTGAACCTTACAACCGGGAGATCCTTTACACTAAAAGAAGGAAACTAGCCCCACTTTCTGATTATCTAGGAAGTACAGTCCGCCCTTAGAAAGAATTTGAAACAAAAGCAAAATATTGTGGATCCTGGAAATGTTGGAACAAACACGTCTAGCAGTATCTGTGGAGAGAGAGAGAAGCAGAGTTTCCAGCCTGGCATCACAAACAACAAAGAACAAAAGAACAAAGATCAGTACAACCCAGGAACAGGCCCTTTGGCCCTTCAAAGCTGTGCTGCCACATTTTGCCCTTCCATACTAAAGCCAGGATCTTTATCCCTCTATTTCATTCCTGTTCATGTATTCACCCAGATGCATCTTGAATGCTGCACTTGTGTCTACTTCTACCATCTCCTCTGGCAGAAAGTTTCAGGCACATGCCAGCCTTTGTGTGAACAAGCTGCCTCGCACATTTCTTTCAAACTCCCCCCCCCCCCCCCCCCCCCGATAACCTGCATCCCCTAGTAACTGACCCCTCCACCCTGGGAAAAAGCCTCGTACTTGCCACTCTACTCATGCCATTCACAATCTTATAAACTCCTGTTAAGTCGCCCCTCAGCCCTCCTGCATTCCATTGAAAACAAACCCAGTCTATCTAACCTTTCTTGAGGGCTAAAATCCCCCATACCAGGCAAAGTTCTGGCAAACCTTTTCAGTAACCTCTCCAAAGCATCCACATCCTTGTGGTAATGAGAATTGTACACAATGTGGCAATGAGAATTGTACACAATATTGCAAAATGGCCCAACTAAAGCTCTATAAAGCTGCAGCATAACCTGCATTATACTCAATGCCCCTTCCAATGAAGACAAGCATGCCTTGTGCTTTTTACACTACCTGATCTGACTACAGTGAGACCACAGTAAGGCATAATGGCACTGTGGTTAACATTGTTGCCTTATAGCATCAGGGACCAGTTTTCAATTCCATCTTCAGGCGACTGTCTGTGTGGAGTTTGCACGTTCTCCCTGTGTCTGTGTGGCTTTCCTCTGGGTGCTCTGGTTTCCTCCCACTGTCCAAAGATGTGCAAGCTAGGTGGATTGGCCATGCTAAATTGCCTACAGTGTTCAGGGATGTGTAGGTGGAATAAAGGGGGATGGGTCTGAGGTTCGATGTGGGGCCGAAGTGCTGCTTTCCACAAAGTAGGAATTCTAACAAAAAATTCTACCCGTGCTGCCACCATCAGTGATCTGTGGGCCTGCACACCCAGATCTCTCTACATGTTAATACTCCTAAGGGTTCTGCCATTCACTGTTTAATTTCCACCTCTATCTGACCTTCCAAAATGCAACACCTCACATTTGTTTGGACTGAACTCCATCTGCCATCTTTTTGCCCACACCTCCAAATCATCTACATCCTGTTGTATCCTCTGTCAATCCTCCTCACTATCCGCACCTTCACCAATCTTTATATCATCTGCAAACTTACTAACTAGACTAGCTACATTTTCCTCCAAATCATTTATGTAGATCATGAAGAGCAGAATTCCCAGCACTGATCCTTGTGGAACACCACTAGTCACAGCCCTTCATTCTGAAAAACATCCTTTCATCGCTACCCTCCGTCTCCTATGATAAAGCCCGTTCTGTACCAGCTTGCCTGATACCACATGACCTCACCTTTTGTACCAGTCTGCCATGAGGGATCTCATCAAAGGCTTTACTGAAGTCCATGCAGCCAACATCAACAACTTTTCCCTCATCAGTTATCGTTATCACCTTCTCAAAAAATTTGATTAAGTTAGTGAGGCATGACCTCCCCCGCACAAAATCAAGCTGTTTATCGCTAATCAGTCCATTTGCTTCTAAATGATAAGAGATCTTGCCCACAAGAATCTTTTACAATAATTTCCCTACCACTGATGCAAGGCTCACAGGCCAGTAATTTCCTGGATTATCCCTGCTATCCTTCTTAAACAATGGGACAACATTGGCTATTCTCCAGTCCTCTGGGAGCTCACCTGTGGCTAAAGAGGATACAAAGATGTCTGCCCATGCTCCAGCAACGTGTTCTCTTACCTCTCTCAATATTTTGGGATAGATCCCATTACAATCCAGAGACATATTTAACTTAATACTTTCTTAAAGACACACAAAACCTCTTCCTTTTTAATAGCAATTTGTCTTAGAAACTTGACACTCCCTTCCTTGAGATCACCTCCCATCAATTCTTTCTCTTTGGCTTCTCCAGGACTGATCATTTAAGCAAAAAGAATAATTTTAAGATACGCTTGTAGAGTGTTTGACCATCTCTTTACAAATTTTTCCTAAAATCTGCAATGCTGGACTTTTTACTTCTCTAATTTTCTAAGAACTGTAAGTGAATAATCTGTACCTGGGCACTTTGCACCTAAGATGGCTCTGTAAGTGGCAACTAATGCACTTTTCACTGTACGTGTTTGAATACATGTGATAACAGAACCCATTCTATTTCATTCTCCTACTTGAGGTCAGTTAGCACAGTTAGCTGGATGGCTGGTTTGCAACGCAGAGAGAAGTTAACTGAGTGCGATCAACTCCTGAACTCGCTCAGGTTACTGTGAAGGGCACTCCCTCTCAACATCTCTCCTTGCCGGAGGTGCAGTGACCCTCAGGTTAAACCTCCACCAGTCATCTCACTCTTTCTCGAATGAAAGAGCAGCCCTTTGGTCAATACTTTCTGTACTACCTATTTGTGGAATCTCCCCCAGCTCCTTAACCCTGCAGAATATTTGTATCCCTCTAATTCTCTTGAACATCCCTGATTTTAACCACTCCTCCATTTACTGCCCTAAAGTTACCAAGGCCCCACGCTCTGAGGCATCCTGCCTCCACTTCTCCATCTCGCTCTTGTCTATACAATGCAGTCTTTAGCTACCTTTTTATGGGAGCTTTTGGCTATCTGGCTGGGATGATCAATTTTTCAGCCTGTGTGGGAGGCTGAGTGTTTTTAATGGTGATTGACTCTCTACTCCCAACTTCGAGGATCTCCATCAGATTGAAGCTCTAATGAGCTTGCCCAAAGAGCTTCTCAGCGAATTGCAGGCCTTGACGTTGAGGATGCCAGAGGCTGCGAGCCAATCAGAGGCAGACAGCTTCTGTGGTCTTGAGGCCTAGGCTTCAGGAAATCCGATAGTGAGAAGGTCAATTGTCTTTATAGGTTTTTTTTAGTTCATTCAGTGGATGAGGGTGTCACTGGCTAGGCCAGCATTTATTGCCCATCCCTAATTGCCCAGAGGCCAGTTTAGAGTCAGCCACATTGCTGTGGGTCTGGAGTGACATGTAGACCAGACCAGGTAAGGATGGCAGATTTCTATTCCTAAAGGGTACAAGTGAAGCAGATGGATTTTATGACAATTGACAATGGATTCATGGTTATCATTAGTCTCTTATTTCAAATTATTACTGAATTCAAATACCATCATCAGCTCTGACTGGATTTGGTCGTCTGAGCATGATTTGGGTCTCTGACAAAATAGTCTCACGAAGGTATCCTTCTCCATTGCCTCTCCCTCACACGGTTTGGGGGCATGGGGTTAATGAGAGTCAAAAGCAACTGTGTTTCAGCATCCAACTCTTGCCCCTTCCCCTAACCCTATCCTTAATTTAGCTCCAGATTGGGGCATACTGAGAGGCACCCCACTTCTGTCTAGCAGACAGGTTCCCTTTGTTTTCCAGTCAGGATATTCGGCCACTTTCCTCACCCATTGACAAGGCAGGGAACTGGGGAGGTGTAAAGTTGAGGTCCCTGAATGCTGAAGAGTCATGAATGTCCCCAGTAAACATTCTCACCCAGCACTTACTGCTTAGTGTAGGCAAGGGAGTGAATTTCCTTCCAAAGCCAAATTGCCAAGTTATTTCCCTCTTCACCACCATCCTCTCCATTTCTACAGAGAAGAATATCGCACTGAATATTCCCCTCTGTGGCTCTGTGCCATAATTTGCTCTGTTATTTATTTTTTAAAATCCCTACAGTCTGGAAACAGGCCCTTCGGCCCAACAAATCCACACTGACCCTTAGAGCATCCACCCAGACCAATCCCCTTTAAGCCACATACCCCTGAACACTACAGGCAATTTAACATAGCCACTCCACCTAGCCTACCCATCTTTGGACTGTGGGAGGAAACCAGAAGCACACGGAGGAAACCCACGCAGGCACGGGGAGAATGTGCAAACTGCACATAGACAGTCGCCTGAGGCTGAAATCAAGCCTGTGAGGCAGCAGTGCTAACCACTGAACCACCCATGTTATGCACCTGTGAAGCTCCTGAGGCCATTCATCTCCAGTACGGATGCTTTGTAAGTATAAGGCATTGTTGTTTTCAGGTGCAATAGCCACAATTAACTAAAAATGGAGGGTTTTCAAATTTCAGCATCCCATTGCTAACGGGGTCCAAAATTGATAGCCATCTTTAGGTGCCTCAGTTACTGGCGAACTACCGCAGTTAATTGGTGAGACCACATCTGGAGGGCTGGCAGTACAGATTCGATGGGCTGAAAGGCCTCTTCTCTACTTTATGATTTTCTGGTACTGTGTACATTACAGATCACCGTACATATGGAAGGATATTAATGCGTTCAGAGAAGGTTTACAAGATTAATGCCTGGAATGAGTGAATTGCCTTTTGCGGAAAGTCCGGAGAGGCTAGAACTGTATGTTCTGGAATTTAGAAGAGCCAGGAGTAGATTAATTGAAACATATAAGATCTTGAGGGCACTTGACTGGGTGGATCGATAAAGGATCGCGAATGGCACAGTGGCTCAGTGGTGAGCCCTACTGCCTCACAGCGCCAGGGATCCAGGCTCGATTCCCACCCCTCGGGTGACTATCTGCGTGGAGTTTGCTCATCCTCCCTGTGTCTGCATGGGTTTCCTCCCACAGGCCAAAGATGCACAGGCTAGGTGGGTTGGTCGTGCTAAATTGTCCGTAGTATCCGGAGACGTGTGAGGTAGGTGGGTTGGCAATTGGAAGTACAGGGTTGCAGGGATCGGGTGGGAAGTGTGGCGAATGGCCTACTTCCAAAGTTGTGGGGATTCTGTGATTGTCATGTGCTGGCTGAGAGGCTGGTAGAGGCTAGTCCACGTGCAACATTTAAGAAGTGTGTGAGTATCTTAAAATGCAGGACCTTAATCAGCTTGCGACCACATGCAGGTAAATGGGGTTAGTGCGGTTTGGTATTAGTTGGTTAGCATAGACATAGTGGGCCAAAGGGCCTGTTTCTGTGCTGCATGATGCACACATTCTCTCTGTCCTGGGAGAATCTAGAACTAGGATGTCACAGTTGAAAAATAAGGAGTCACTCCTTTAAAAGAGAGATGAGGAAACTACCTTTCTCTGAAGGTTGAAAGTCTTTGGAATTCCCTTCCTCAAAAGGCACTGAATGCAAAACTTTCAAGTATTTTTAAGGTAGAGGGAGATAGAATCTTGATGACCAAAAGGATGAGAGATAATTGGGTATATGCAGGAATGTGGAGCTGAGGTTAATATCATAGGAAGGGATTAGAGGGATGTGAGCCAAATGGTGGCAAATAGGACCAGATTAATTTAGGGTATCCGGTCAGTGTGGACAAGTTGGACCAAAGGGCCTGTTTCCATGCTGTATGGCTATATGACTCCAGATCATTCATGATCTTATTGAACAAGGGAGCAGGCTGGGCGGGCTGAGTGGCCTACTCTTGTTCCTTGTTTGTCTGTTTGTGTGATTCTATTGGTGCTCCTATAATTATGCCAAGTTAAGATGGTGAAGGAATGGCGAAATATTTCCATGATGTGATGGCCTTTGACTTGGCAAGAGAATTTGGGTTAGCCAAGTTCCCACGACACTGTTGCTCCCTTCCTTCTGAATGATAGAAGTTATGAAATTGGAATTAAGGAAGAACAAGTTTGAAACAAATACAGAAAACTCAACAAGTCTGGTACCATCTGTCGAGAGAGAAAACACAGTTAACATTTTGAGCCTTCTTCAGAAGTCTGCTCATTCTTTGACACAAGTACAATGCGGATTTGACTGTTAATACTATTTAAAGCAGCAACATCAATAACATTTTAATATCTTGCGCCTTTAAGCATCACTGAGAAAGAAACTTGGACAAAGTCGAGTCTAAGTTCTGTTCCCAATTGCTTTTGCAGGCATTTCTTCAACAAGAGCGGCTTATGGAAAATAACCAATACTTAAAGCCATAAATTGTTTAGCTCAGTCGAAGCCTTAAAATAGATAGGCTACATAATGATCTGAGTTGCTGATAATTTGGAGCTTTTGGTTTTCCCCTGGCAGTTTCATTTTTGATCCACTTTTAGCCATCCAAGATGAAAGGTCATGATATGTTAGTGCTCCATTCCCACGATCTCAGAGGTACTCCATCAAAGAAAAAGCTTTCCAGTCTCTGTGTGAATGAAACGCAAGTTTCTCCCATCTCCAGGAAGGATGATATCCACAAATTTCTCGACCCTTTGATAACGGTACTGATAATAAATAGAACGAGAAAGATCAAATATCACGTGGCTTGAAGACGAAAGTGACACTTAAAATTTTGGACAACTATAGTTTGTTAATGACTTCTGTTTGCTTGTTAGTAGATGCTGTTTGTTGTATCAAACAATTAATGGTTGAAAGGGTCAAATTGTATTATACTGTATTATTACATTAAATCATACTAAAGGGTTACATTATGTCATAAGATAAGTTCCACCCATCAGGATATGAAGGACTGATGCTTTATGTGTTAAGCCCTATGTATCTAAACAGTAACGTGTAATTACTCTTAAATCTAGCCCAATGTTTCACAAGAGTCAATTGTGAATATCAGATGTAATGTAACTAGCTGTTAAACACTATGCAATAAACCTCCTCTACTCAACAAGTATCAGCCTCTCTTCTGCTGAACACCTTGTGCGGGCTTTTATACCCATTGAATATTAATTATTTAGTCTAACAAGCGATAGGAGGGATTCAGTGACAACGAATCTGCTAAAGGTATCTGAGGTATTTTTGATAGACACCATTAAATCATGCTGTCAGTGCCAGTGTCTGGATGATAGAAGAGTTGGTGTAAAACTATACCTTCTGTTTGCAAATGCACCACTGTACACCACAGATCAGTCAACTGTGTGTGTTCATGTTGTCAAGTTCAGTAAGACCATTCTGCATGCAATTCATTCCTACATTTTCTTCCATTCATTCTTGGGACATGGGTGACACTGAAAGGTCAATATTTACTGCCCATCTCTAGTTGCTTGAGCGAATGATGATGATGCTACTTCCCATTGGTATATTCACAGTCAATATCATAAAATTTCAGGGAAGGTTCAGTTTCTGGAGAATCGACATTTCAAAAATGCCCAAAAGGAACTGTCAAGCCGTTAAAGCATTTAAATATCCTTGCCTTCAAAGCATTGAAAAAAACTTTTTATCTTGTCAAAAGGAAGCAATACCTGTTATTTCACTCTGTCTGTTGATGTAAGCCTGAGGCGTGTAATTATAAGATTTGTGTCACATGACTGATTTCACAATTTATCATTATCATAATGGGATGCCAGTCAGTTAAGCATTTGATTGACATCTCTGTGCGCTCATGAAGTCTTACAAGTGGGACTACGATTACAAATGTTTGTTTCGAAAGGGAGATTAAGCAGGTGAAGGAGTTAAATGAAGTCAAATGAAATTGCAATTTTATCAATTAGAATATTTTTAACTGAATTCACCAATAATCACAACAAACATAAAATATGCCCCGTCCCCACATATTCCAGCCAGGACCAAAATCTGACTGTCTGGGACACTTTCTCCTTGGGCTTTGGGGAGCTGGGACTTTCACAACTCTGCTCAATTGACATGGGGGAGAAAATCAGGCTCATGTATTTCATTAATTTGTTCTTGAGATGTGATCACCAGCCAGAGAAAGCATTTATCGTCCATCTCATTGAACTGAATGACTCCATACCACCATTTCAGACAATATGTAAACTGTCATGGATCTGGAAGACTGATTGTATAGGCCAGACCAGGCAGTAGGAAAGAGCATTAGCAAAACAATGTACTTTTAGTGTGATCATTTTTTTGAGGAAGGCTCACTTGGCCTGAAACATTAACTCTGATTTCTCTCCATGGATGCTGCCAGAACTGCTGAGTGTTCACAGAAAATTCAGTCTTTGTTTCCAGAGAATTAGTCTGACTTGTTCAGTAAAATCATTGTGTGCTTCCCTATTCCTCTCATCAATACTGCGCACAATGTTGAACAGAGACATGACCAACTCTCAAACTCATTCCAATACCATGTCCTCACCAAACACATTCTGTGTGAATGGCCTTCAGCTGGTTCCTGTATCATTCTGGTCATTAAAATGACCACTCCCTGTCAATGCTTTCAGGGAAAGATAAACATGCAAGTTGCCAGTTTGTTAATCTTGGCTCGAGGCTCCCAAATGCAAAAGTTTTACAGAGAAGGAGAAAAAATGTTCTAAGTATCTGAAAATTGGGAATGAAGTGATTTTATCTGTAAACTTCCTGCTGGCAGTAAAGGCTAGGCATTTTCCCAGGCCATATAAGGAATAATGATCATTACGTATTATTGGATACTCTTCAGCTGTCTTTGTCTCTCAGCCATTAGTGAAATTAGGGAAGGCAGCAGGCATGAGGCAACAAAAGCATGGACAAAACAAAGAGGAAACTTTTTATTTTTAATTTGTGTTTGAACTTTTCCCACCAGTGCTATTTCTTTTAAAGTAAACAACATCCCTGTTTTCTTGAGGCTGGATGAAGAATCGTTTTTGTCCTTTCTTAGAGAGTTCAAATCAAAGCTGCTGCGAAGAAATACAGGCTATAGACGGTGATGTTTCACAAGCACATTGTGGCTGTTCATAGCAAAGTTTTCTTTTAAAGTTAGATGTTGCTGATGAGCAGATGGTGTAAGGTGTTGTCTGTCTGTTCACTTTCCAAGTCTATCTTGAGGATTGAACGATTCAAGGATCTGGGCAGAGTTGATAGAGAGCAACGATCCACATTGGGTTGCCCTGGATGCTTCATTCGATGACTTAAACCCCTGTTGTGGCCTATAGTTGGCCAGTACAATGTGGCACTCTGCCTCCCTACATCAAGCAGAAAGCAAAGAGATTTATTACCTGACCAAATGATGATTGACAGTCCTATATACAATCTTTCTCTTTTTCTAAACACTTTTACATCTGTTGAAAAGAAACTTTTAAAGAAAACTACTTTTTAAAAAATGCAATCTTCTGTAATATCCAGGACCATACACAGCAGTGTACCAGATATTCCTAGAGATTCCTGTCCATGGAGGTTTGCTAATCCTATCATTGGCAAAAAAAAGGATCAGGAGTTAGAATCAAGTCACTGATGCAAGCTGGAATTACACTGCCTGTTAGGGTTAGGGTTAAGGTTAGGGTTAGGGTTAGAGGGTTAGGCTAGGGTTAGGGTTAAAGTTAGGGTTAGGTGAGGTTAGGGTTAGGGTTAGGGTTGAGGTTAGGGTTAGGTTTAAGGTTAAGGTTAGGGTTGGGGGTAAGGTTAGGGTTAGGTTAGTTTAGGGTTAAGGTTAGGGTTAGGCATGGGTTAGGGTTAAGGTTCGGATTAAGGTTAGGGTTAGGGTTTGAGTTAGGGTTAGGGTTAAGGTTAGGGTTAAGGTTAGGGTTAGGGCCAGGGTTCAGATTAGGGTCAGGCGTGTTAGGCCTGTTGGAGGCAGCACACATTGTGGTGAAGTTCTAGAAGGGAATTGGAAGGGAAAATATTTGTGGGGATGCAGGCAGAAGGTGGATAGGATGGCACACTGGAATAATGGACGAATTGTCCTCCTGTTCTCTGTTAAATCTCCCTGACACAACTGAGTGGAAGCCATTAGGAAGGTCACAGGGGCTTCAAAGGAAGAAAATCTGTGTGACTGGAATTCATTTAGATTCCAATAGCTTTGAAATGGGGAAGTGTTTAGGGAAGAAAATCAATCATCCTTTCCCTGAGTGGCCTACATAGACTCCAGGCCCACAGTAATGGTTTTTTTTATCATGTGTTTCCATAAGGTTTTGGAAAATTTATTCTTATTCTCTTTTTTGAATTTGAAAGGCAATTTTGAATTTCAGTTCCTCTTTCAACTGTGATTCCAATATCTATTTTAATAAGAAGAGTCTTTTTTAATAACTTTCCTGAACTCTTAGTTACCATTCAGTTCAAGACCAATTCAAGTTGGGCAACACACGTTGATCTTGCCAGCTATGCCAGTATTCCACGTAATAATTAATGGTGTGTAGTAGATAACAAGGGATTCTGATGGGCAAGGTGCATTTTGGTGAAGGAACACTCCCAACTTTCCATTAATTCAAATGTACAGACTAGCATGAACACTTCCTAGTCTAATTCGCCAATCTTCACTGGCTTGGGACAATTATTAAGGGAGCCGTCACATGGCCAAAGTGACTATTGATTGCTGGGATATTACCTGAGGCACTGGGATTCAACTAACAATCCAAGTGACCATATTTTGGGACATATTTACCCTTTATTCTCAAGACCTGCCGTACTGCTTTAGACCAGTTAACTAGTTTTTGAACTTTAGAGATCTGATGAAGGGTCCAGGCCCGAAATGTCAGCTTTTGTGCTCCTGAGATGCTGCTTGGCCTGCTGTGTTCATCCAGCTTCACACTTTATTATTTTGAACTTTAGTATCTCTTATTAAATCAATAAATGCAGCAGCCAAGTTTGAGCCCTGAACAGTTATAGTCTGTGCCTGGATATTGTCAAAGTCTGGCTGTATTTGGACAAGTACTGCTTCATTATCTGAGGAGTCATGACTGGCACCGAGCATTATATAATCATCAGTGAAGATCCTCACTTAGAGACATAGAGATGTACAGGGTGGAAACAAACCCTTCAGTCCAGCACATCCACGGTGGCCAGATTTCCTAACTTAATCTTAGTCCCATTTGCCAGCATTTGGCCCATATCCCTCTAAACCCTTCCTATTCATGTACCCATCCAGATGCCTTTTAAATGTTGTAATTGTACCAGCCTCCACCACTTCCTCTGGCAGATCATTCCATACATACACCAGCCTCTGCATGGAAATGTTGCTTTTTAGATCCCTTTTAAATCTTTCCCCTCTCACCTTAAACCTATGCCCTCTAGTTTTGGACTCTCCTACCCAGGGGAAAAGATCTTGGCTATTTACCCTATCAATGGCCCACATGATTTTATAATCCTCTACAAGATCACCCCTCAGCCTCTGACGTTCCAGGGAAAATAGCCCCAGCCTATTCAGTCGCTCCCTGTAACTTAAACTCTCCAAACCCAGCAACATCCTTGTAAATCCTTTGACCTTAAAATAGAGGCAACATTGTAGATGATGGAGCTGAAGATGGGTGGGCCAAGGGCACTCCTGGGATATCCTGGAGCTGAGATGCTTGCCCTCCAACAACTACAATCACCTTCCTTCGCCTCAGGCCAGAAGGGAGTTAGTCCCCTGATTCCCGTTAGCTACTGCTTTTCTAGGGAACCTTCCACGTTCATTTATAAATCACTTGTAACTATCTACAAATCTATCTCAGAAAGAAGAATGTGTGACCGGGGAGGTCAGCATAGGGAAATTTGAGATTGATGTAACCGTGCATCCATTTGGAATTTCGAAAGAGACCTCCTAAATGAGCAGCAGGCTGCAGTCTGGTATCTGTCAGCACCACATTCGTTGAATTTCTGCAGGTCAAAGTTGAAATGCCAATATGTTGTAAATATAAAGAATAACATTTCAATACAAGATAGCCTGTTTGTTATGTGTTTAATTCTAATCGGATGATTAGTGAGACTAGCATAAGGTCACACCATTAAAAACCCACTCACACGACAATCCCAGTAAACTCTCTGTGCCTTTGCTGTGTTATTGTTATTGTTCTATTTTAATTATAATTTTATTCTTAGTATGAATCAGCTCTGCCCACAATTTGGAGTGTGGATTTTTTTGTACAACTGTTGTACAGGTATCGAACAAAACTCACTCAACAAATCTACTTGCAGTTGAAAACTCCGGGAGTTAATTTATGAGAATGTGTTCTCATAAACTGAACTGCATCATTTTGGGTGCATGAAATAGAAGATGGATTCGATAGAACTGCTTAAAATATTGAAACGGGATTGATAAGGAGATAATTCTAAACCTTTGCAATGCAATCTGGGACAAGGGGAAATCATTTTAAAGTCTGTGCATTCCGAAGAGAAATCAGAAATTGTTCATTCAATGGATTGCAGTAAACTGGAACTTTCCCATGGCCAATGCACCTAAGCTGCACTTCTTTGGACTGTGGGCGGAAGCCAGAGGAAACCCACATAGACACAGGGAGAATGTGCAAACTCCACACAGACAGTCACCTGGGGATGGATTTGAACCCGGGTCCCTGGCTCTGTGAGACAGCAGTGCTAACCACTGAGTCTTTGTTTCTGAGCACCTACAGAAACAGTACTTCCCTGTCCCTTATCAAATTCCCAATCAAATTCCGTTCATCCAAGATGCACGTCTCCAGCTTTTTCCAACTTAACTAAAATACTGAAATCATACCGATAAATCCCTCCCGAACCATCTCCCCAGACACTCACATCCTTCTGCAAGCACTGTGACCAGAATTGCATGCAGTGCTCCATCTGGAGCCAAACCAAATTCAACGTCCCTGCTTTTTGCACTCATATTATGAAGTCCCAAGATCCCATATATGCCTTGAACCACTCTATTGATAAGCAATGACACATGCACACCCCTATACTCCGGTCCCTCTGTACCTGCACATTCCTTCAAACAACACCTTTAAGTCAATATTGCACTCCCCCATCCCCCAATCACCTCTGGCTGAGTGTATTGCCTCACACTTCCCTGTATTAAATTTTGTCTGCCATTTATCTGCCCATTCTGCTATCTACTGTTGCAGTATAGTGGCACATACACTGAATTAGAATAAGAGATAACACAGTGTGGAGCTGGAGGAACACAGCAGGCCAGGCAGCAACAGAGGACCAAGAAAGCTGACGTTTCAGGTCAAGACTCTTCTTCAGGAGAAGGGTCCAGACATGAAATATCAGCTTTCCTGGTCCTCTGCTGCTGCCTGGCCTGCTGTGTTCATCCAGCTCCACACTGTGTTATCTCAGACTCCAGCATCAGCAGTCCTTACTATCGCTGAGTGAATTAGATTAAGCAGTTATTCTAAATCCTCGCTAAACCTTCTTAAAACTCTATTGGTTCATCTGTGGAATGAACTTCTAGCAGAAGTGGTGAATTTGGGTACAGTTACAACATTTAATAGATAAGTACATGAATAAGAAATGTTTGGACAGCTATGGGCCAAGTGCAGGCAGGTGGGACCATTTTAGTTTGGGATCATGGTTGGACCATTTTGTATGACTCTATGACTCTAGGGTTTCAATGGGGAAAGAAATAACAAATTAATATTAATATCACACATCTTTGTAACTTTCAGAATGTTTAAAACTCTTCACTTAAGGAATGGCTTTCTGAAAGCATAACTGCTCTCTTACTGGACTAATAATCTGGAGGAACATCAAAGGAGAATTCTATTAACTTTAAAACACTTACACTTTTTCTCTCAGCCTGGGTGCTTTCAGACTTGCTGAGTTTCTCCAGCACTTTCAGATGTCTATTTTCTGTTAATAATCCCTCCCTAAACAGTAGAGTGTCATTTGTTCAAACCCCAGCAGGGAGCTGGGGAAATTAAATTAAATTTTGTTTTCCTTTGTTCACAGGATGTGGGTGTTACACTGACTAGGCCAACATTTAATGCCCATCCCTAATTGCTCAGAGAGAAGTTCAGAGTCAATCTCATTGCTATGGGGCTGGAGTCACATACAGGCCAGGCCAGGTAAAGACAGCAGATTTCCTTTCCTGAAATACATTAGTGAATCAAATTAACTTTTACAACAGGTCGGATTATTCTATTTTGTCTTTTTTGTTGTTTTTAAACTTCTTTTTATTATTAAAGCAAAATCATTGTGTGCTTACATCTCAATTTGAATAAACCAAAATGGATTGAGATGTGATCTATCAAGCCAGAAACTTGTCTGGGATCTGACCTGTCCCGTAATAACATCAGCTGGGATCACAACGAATTGGATTTACTGGATTACTGCATAAAGAACCAACATGGACTGAGGGCCAAATGGCCTGCTTTTGTTCATAATGACTCTATGACTCTTGAGATGTTAGAGACTTAAGCCCAATCCTGAAGGGTTGACATTGCACAGAGTTATATTGAAGAAATCCAACAAGATCACAGATCCAAAAAGAATGCTGAGAAGAAATGCAAAATCGTGGGGGTTCTGGAAATAGGATTCGGGGGCTTTTAGTAAAGGGATCAAGAAGATGACGGTGGAGATTAAAACAATTGTCAAACAAAACAACGTGAAGAGAGGCTTTTCATGCAGAGAGTCTTTGGGGTCTGGGACGCATCATTTGAGATGTTGGTGGAGTCGGGTTCAATCAAAGGACTCAAACAGAAAGTGGACGGAAAATGAAGAATGTGCTGAAAACAGAACAAAAACGGCTGGAGATCACAGCGGATCAGGCAGCATCAATGGAGAGAGAGCAAACTAACATCAGAGCTGACATGAAGTCAGCTCCTGGAAAAGGAAGAATGCTCAGCATTACAGGGAGAAGATGGCTGAATGACACTAAGGGAGATATACTTCTGCGGAAACAGTCAGAAAAGATGGGCTAAATGGAATCCTTTTGTGCTCTAACAATTCCACGATTGTGTGTTTACATCAGCATAAGCTACTGTGACTGTCCTTTTGTCATAATAACCCTGAGGAACAAACACAAATCAGAGACAGGGACATTCTGTTTTGTTTGTTTCATTAAAATATACACACATAGGTCAAATCACAATTTATTGAGAGGCATCAGTTGAAATATTTTATACTTTGCTATTTGACAATATGGCCTTCTCCTACCAGTGCAGCTGACCATTGACATCCCATTTGATCAGTTGTTTTTGCTTTAAGAACAACATTAATCAAATCCATATTACATAGCATAATGCTTCTCTGGCTCTGAGCCGTCCTGTCCACACTAGTCTGTACTCCAGCTTCAGCTCCACTCCCAAATAGCTCCAACAAAGGCAACATCTTGTTGTATCCTTTGAGTGGGAGCAGAGAGTGGCCTGGAGAGAAGCAACAGTGAAACTGGCAGTTTACAGTATTACTTCGACAGACAAATCCGCGCCAGGGAGGTACTTAGAGCTGTGACTTGGATTAGATGGGGTTTTTTTGGACAAATGCTTCATTTGATAATTGCTCACCTCCAACTTTCCCACTTAGCCAAACAGCCATAACAATAATAAAAAAAGACCTTCAAAGAAGTTCAGTTTAACTACATATATTTTTGTTCATGCTGCTGACGAGGAGATTGAAGGGAGATATGATAGAATTTAGCAGGAAGAATAAAAGAGTAGAGTATTTCTTAAGTGGAGAATGGAGAATTCGAAGGTGCAGAGGGATCTAGGTGTTCTGGTGCAGGGATCACAAAACAATTATATACAGCAAGTAATTAAAAAGACTAATGGAGACTATTAAACTGGAGAGATTTCAGAAAAGATTTGCCAGGTTTTGCTGGGAATGGAGGGTTCGGGATAAAATAAACTGGAAAATGGCTGGGACTTTTTTCACTGGAGAGTAGGAGGTCGAACCTTATAAGGGTTTATAAAATCATGACGGGAGGGTGTCAGCTTCCTTATTTCCTAGGGTGGGGGATCGCAAGACTATTTTTAAGGTGAGAGGAGAAAGCTTTAAAAACAGCAAGAGGTGATAACTTTTTTGCACAGAGAGCGGTTCATGTGAGGATTGAACTGCCAGAGAAAGTGGTGGTTCCAGGTACAGTCATAATGTTTAAAAGTCATTTGGATAAGTTTGCAAATAGGAAAGGTTTGGAGGGATATGGGTCAAGTGCAGGCAGCTGGGACAAGTTTAGTTTGGGAATGTGATCAGCATGGACTAGTTGGACCGAAGGGTCTGTTTCTGCGCTGTATGATGTAGGCAGTTTGATCTCCTTATTCACAAAGGAAAGTGGATACACTGAAGGTTGTTCACAGGAAGTTTACTAGATTAATACCTGGAATGAATGGGTTGCCTTATGAGGGGGGTTTCACAGGGTTATTTTCACTGGAATGAGACTGAGGGGTTACTTCAGAAGTGTGTACAACCCTGTACAATCTTGATGAGAGGTAGACATGGAAAGGGCATTTGTTCTTGTGGGTCGGTCCAAAATTAGGAGACGCGGTTTTACAATGAGAGTTGATCTTTTAAAAGAGAGATAAGGAAAAATCCTTTCTCTCTCAGTGTGAGTTTGGAACTATCTGCCTCAGAACACAGCAAAGGCGAAGTTGTTAAAAATATTTAAGGTTGGCATAGTTCAATTCTTGCCTGGCAAAAGAATCAAAGGTTATTGGGGTAGATGGGAATGTGGGATTCTGAGCACAAACAGACTGACCATGATCTTACTGAGGGCCAGAGTAGTCTTGAAGGGACAATGGCCTACCTCTGCTGTTAATTCATAAGTACCGTTGATACATCCACAGAGTTGTTGGGGAATACAGGAAATTGCCATCTGCTGCCTGAAATCGTACATCGACATGTTAATCTCAGTCCCTGTCTGCCCCTTCAGCTAAAACAGTTACGGCAATCCTGACCAAAAGCAGGAAATCCGTCCACAGGTGTCTTGGTCAATTTCTATATCAATATACAAAAAGAACACGATCATGTTTCTCGCTTGTGGAATCTTGCTGTGCGTACAGTTGCTGCTGCATTTCCTACATTAATGTAATGACCTGAAGCATGAGGTGGGGAGGTGTGGCATGGTGGCTCAGTGGTTAGCACTGCTGCCTCACAGTGCTAGGGGCCCGGGTTCTAGCAGCCTATTCACGTTTGTCAATTGATTCAGTTATTTAAGTAATTAGTTCAACCGCCAATGCAATTAACAAACATGTTGAAACAGACTCCATCTACACTACCGCTACGGTACAAAGCCAGAAACATGACTGCCCACCATTTCCCTGAAGAAGGGTCTGGGCCCAAAACATCAGCTTTCATGCTCTTCTGATGCTTCTTGGCCTGCTGTGTTCATCCAGCTCCACACCTTGTTATCTCAGATTCTCCAGCATCTGCAGTTCCTGCCCACTCTGCCCACCATGACAGGCCGGGCCATATAAATTCAGAGTGGGACAGAACAACGGAGGCTATACAGCAGTGAAAATGTCACCTAGAAGGGAAACAAAATGTTTGTGTGAAAAGCAGTCAGCTCGGCAAACCAAACAACATCTCCGAATGCATCCTGAGCAACAGATCTTCGTTAAAACATTACCCATGTGGAATTTACATAGAACATTACAGCACAGTACAGGCCCTTCGGCCCTCGATGTTGTGCCGACCTGTCATACGATCTCAAGCCCATCTAACCTACACTATTCCATGTACGTCCATATGCTTATCTAAAGACGACTTAAATGTACCTAAAGTTGCTGAATCTACTACCGTTGCAGGCAAAGCGCTCCATATCCTTACTACTCTCTGAGTAAAGAAACTACCTCTGACATCTGTCCTATATCTTTCACCCCTCAATTTAAAGCTGTGCCCCCTCGTGCTCGCTGTCACCATCCTAGGAAAAAGGCTCTCCCTATCCACCCTATCTAACCCTCTGATTATTTTATATGTTTCAATTAAGTCACCTCTCAACCTTCTTCTCTCTAATGAAAACAGCCTCAAGTCCCTCAGCCTTTCCTCACAAGACCTTCCCTCCATACCAGGCAACATCCTAGTAAATCTCCTCTGCACCCTTTTCAAGGCTTCCACATCTTGCTTATAATGCGGTGACCAGAACTGTACGCAATACTCCAAGTGCGGCCACACCAGAGTTTTGTACAGCTTCACCATAACCTCTTGGTTCTGGAGCTCGATCCCTCTATTAATAAAAGCTAAAACACTGTATGCCTTCTTAACAGCCCTGTCAACCTGGGTGGAAACTTTCAAGGATCTGTGTACATGGACACCGAGATCGCTCTGCTCATCTACACTGCTAAGAATCTTACCATTAGCCCTGTACTTTGCCTTCTGGTTACTCCTACCAAAGTGCATCACCTCACACTTGTCTGCATTAAACTCCATTTGCCTCTCAGCCCAGCTCTGCAGCTTATCTATGTCTCTCTGCAACCTACAGCATCCTTCGTCGCTATCCACAACTCCACCGATCTTAGTGTCGTCTGCAAATTTACTAACCCATCCTTCTACGCCCTCATCCAGGTCATTTATAAAAAAAGCAGTGGACCCAACACTGACCCTTATGGAACACCACTAGTAACTGCTCTCCAGGATGAACATTTCCCATCAACTACCACCCTCTGTCTTCTTTCAGCAAGCCAATTTCCAATCCAAACTGCTATATCCCCCACAATTCCATTCCTCCACATTTTGTACAATGGCCTACTGTGGGGAACCTTATCGAACGCCTTGCTGAAATCCATATACACCACATCAACTGGTTTACTCTCATCTAGCTGTTTGGTCACCTTCTCAAAGAACTCAGTAAGGTTTGTGAGGCACGAACTTCCCTTCACAAAACCGTGCTGACTATCCCTAATCAATTTATTCTTTTCTAAATGATTATAAATCCTATCCCTTATAACCTTTTCCAACACTTTACCAACTATTTGTACATCCTCCCTGCGTCTGTGTGCGATTCGAGCAGCTGCTCCAGTTTCCTCCCACACCAGTGCATGTTGGGGTGGATTGTCCATGCTCAATTTCCCCAGGGTGTCCAGGTCTGTGTAGAATTAACTGTGGTAAATGCTAGGTTACCAGGATAGGGTAAGAGGGTGAGTCTGGGTGGGATGCTTTTCAGAGGAGCATGATGGGCTGAATGGCCTGCTTCTACATTGTAGGGATTCCATGATTTTATTCCCCGACTTGGTTAAAGGGTACAAATAAATGATGTCGAGGGAGACCTCCACCTCCTCTAACCTCTCATCCCGAACATTCCCAACTCTGTCCTGATTTACTCTGAGGCAGGAAGGCTCGTGGATGGCATTCCCACCTCTCCCCACTTCCATCAGTTGACGGCCTGAAGTGGGCAAACAATAGCCTCAACCTGCATCCACAGCAGGTGCAGCAATCCTGTGGGGACAGCTTGTGATCTCCTAGGGATTGGCCCCACAGTCAAAGGCCTACTCGAGAGACAAGGCCACTGGAAGGGAGTAGGGGCCCCGCTAATAACACCTCTTTTACTGTGTGTACGTTTACACATATTGATGTCACTTATCACCCATCCCAGAGGGCAGCTAAGAGTCAACCACATTGCTCTGGGTCTGGACTCACACGTAGGCCAGTACAGGTAAGGATGACGATTGCCCTCCCTAAAGGGCATTAGTGAACCAGATAGGTTTTCCTGACAACAGGAGTGGTTTCATGGTTATATGTAGACTCCTACTTCCAGATATTTATTGAATTCAAATTCCACCTTCAGTCACTACAGGATTTGAACCTTGGTCTCTGGATTTAACATCTAACGATAATACCAGTAGGCCATCGCTTCCCCTGCTGACCACAGTGCCTGACCCTTGACACTGCAAATGCTTCCCCCCAGCAACAACAGTCCTGCCATTGCTTACCCATGGCCTGACCATCTTGGACTGGTCTCTGGTGAGTGCCATTCCAGCTGCAGCCACTGTAGTTCCTGGCAACGCTCCTGAGCCAATGGCCAACCAGACTTTGACAGGCTGGCAGCTCTCAGCTTGATGGGTCAACCTATAGCACACAGGCTGCAGCAGTTCAGGAAGGCGGCTCACAATCACCTCCTGAAGGGCAACTAAGGACGGGCAATACATGCGCTGCCCATGTCACACGAATGAATAAAAAATAAGTAGACAGAGTGTCTACCCAGCGGGGTCCTGGTCCTGGCAAAAGGCTTTCTCAGAACAAAACAGCACGGTGGCTCCATGGTTAGCAATGCTGCCTCAGCCAGGTCCAATCATAGCCTCAGGCACCTGTCTGTTTGGAGTTTGGATATTCTCCATGTGTCTGCGGGGGTTTCCTCTGGGTGCTCTGGTTTCCTCCCACAGTCCAAAGATGTGCAGGTTAGGGTGGATTGGCCATGATAAATTGGCCATAGTGTTCAGGATGCACAGGCTAGGTGGGTAAGCTATGGAAAAAGTCCGGTGATAGAGATAAGGTAGAGGTGTGAGTTGAAGTGAGATGCTGCTCGGAGGATCATTGCAGACACAATGGGTTGAATGGCCTGCTTCTACACTGTAGGGATTCTGTGAAAAACCAACAAAGTTGATGACTGAGACATAATGACCCAACGTGTCTTGTAGATTTCAAAATGGAGCTCCAGTACATTCACCTCCAAGTTTTATAGAGTTTTATTGTAGTGTTTTGCTTCTTGATGATAAAGGATACAGGTATGTACCTCTCTAGCTGGCAGGCAAGACCCCATTAGCCACCTCAAGAAACCACCTTATGTTAAAACAACCAGAATGTATTAATATTGGCCACATATTCAGACTCAGTGGTGAACCAAGAGATGTCATGGCATTTCACCAATGATCAACCTGCATCTCCACTCATTCATCAAATAGTTGGATGTTAGGTTTCCGACTATGGTTCCTAGGATGGGAAAGGTCAGCTAGGAGGATAGAACAGAGACAATTGGACTGTTTTCCACTGGAGAAGACAAGGCCCAGAGGAGATTTAATAGAAATCAAGAGGGCTCTGGATAGGGAGAAAGTGTTCCTGCTCGTGAAAAGATCAAGAATGAGGGGACACAGATATAAAGTGATTTACGAAAAACAGTAAACATTTGCACACAGTCAGTAGTTAGGAACTGGAATGCATTGCCCAGAAATGCCCAGATGGCAGGTTGAGTTGAGGCATTAAAGAAGGATTAAAAGGATTACATGAATAGAAACAATGTGCAGGGTTATGGAGAAAAAGGCAGGAGCATAGTACTAAGTCATAATGCTCATTTGGATAGGCAGCGCAGACATGATGGACTGAATGGCATCCTTCAGCACATCTGCCATGTTAGTAAAGGAATCTAGCTACAGATCACATGTATAGACATGTTACTGACTGTTGTAAGAATTCTATGTGTTGTGATTCAAATCAGTGTATAGAAACTTGCCTATCAATTATATTTAAAAATAACTAAGGTTGGCGTTTATAGAATCCCTATAATGTGGAAACAGACCATTCAATCCACACTGACTCTCCAAAGAGCAACCTACCCCACATAACCCTGCATTTCTCAAGTCTAGTCCGCCTAGGCTGCATATCCCTGGACACTTTAGCATGACCAATCCACCTACCCTGCACATCTTTGGACTGTGGGAGGAGACTGGAGCACCCGGACGAAACCCAGACACGGGGAGAATGTGCAAACTCCACACAGACAGTCACCTCGGGGTGGAATTGAACCCAGGTCCCTGGCGCTGTAAGGCAGCAGCACTGAGCCACCGTGCCAACCTTTGATATTGCCTTACCTTCTCCTTGGATTATTGTTATTTGTGAAAAAAATAACATCTCTAATATTTTAAACCAGATGGATAAGTGCGGTGTAAAAATAATCCCTGAAACATACCAGTGACTTCAGAGTTTGTGATTTTAACCGCATTAAGAGCTTATGAATCATTGTGTGATAAAATAGATCCTGGCATCAACTCTGAACTTGGCATCTCACTCAGTGACAATCCAGCTTCCAATTCCATAACATCCTTAACATACAAGAGATCCCAAGTTATCCAGCAGAGAATTAATAAGGAGAATGGATGCTGTGCCTCGACTGAAGATTAAATGAACTGATGAATATTAGGAGATTGTTCTGGGAGGGTAGAAAGGTGAAGATGTTTCTAAGGAGGGTAGTTCAATGGAATGTGCAAGGCAACTGAAAGAATTGTTATCGTTGTCGAGATGTGCAGACGTTTGGAGTCAGCGTTGAATGGACTGTATCCGGGAAGTGGGTTGTGGAAGTCAATGTTAAGAAGTATTAGTTCCAACGTCACTTTTCCAGATAATCAGTCAATAGTTTCCTTCTCTTATTGTCTTTGCAGTTGTTGTCACTCCTATCTTCAGTGTTAAAATTTCAAGAAATAGGTGTCACAGTTGATGCAACATTTATTGCCCATCTATTAGCTGCCCCAAAATAAGGTGGAGGCCATTGCCTTACTGGACCATACGGTTGTTCTCTCATTACAGAAAGAGAGATGACTGATGGTGTTTTAACGTGAGGGTCACCACACCTCAGATGAGGGAAGAGGTTCAGAAGAAAAGAGCTTCACAATAACCTCAGCTAGTGTGGGAATTGAACCCATGGTGCGAGCATCACCATACATCATTACAAGACAATAAAATGTGAGGCTGGATGAACACAGCAGGCCAAGCAGCATCTCAGGAGCACAAAAGCTGACGTTTTGGGCCTAGACCCTTCATCAGAGAGGGGGATGGGGTGAGGGTTCTGGAATAAATAGGGAGGGAGGGGGAGGCGGACCGAAGATGGAGAGAAAAGAAGATAGGTGGAGAGGAGAGTATAGGTGGGGAGGTGGGGAGGTGGGGAGGGGATAGGTCAGTCGAGGGAAGACGGACAGGTCAAGGAGGTGGGATGAGGTTAGTAGGTAGGAGATGGAGGTGCAGCTTGGGGTGGGAGGAAGGGATGGGTGAGAGGAAGAACAGGTTAGGGAAGCAGAGACAGGTAGGACTGGTTTTGGGATGCAGTGGGTGGAGGGGAAGAGCTGTGCTGGTTGTGTGGTTCAGTGGGGGGAGGAGACGAACTGGGCTGGTTTTGGGATGCGGTGGGGGAAGGGGAGATTTTGAAGCTTGTGAAGTCCACATTGATACCATTGGGCTGCAAGGTTCCCAAGCGGAATATGAGTTGCTGTTCCTGCAACCTTTGGGTGGCATCATTGTGGCACTGCAGGAGGCCCATGATGGACATATCATCTAAAGAATGGGAGGGGGAGTGGAAATGGTTTGCGACTGGGAGTTGCAGTTGCTTATTGTGAACCGAGCGGAGGTGTTCTGCAAAGTGGTCCCCAAGCCTCCGCTTGGTTTCCCCAATGTAGAGGAAGCCACACCGGGTACAATGGATGCAGTATACCACATTGGCAGATGTGCAGGTGAACCTCTGCTTAATATGGAAAGTCATCTTGGGGCCTGGGATAGGGGTGAGGGAGGAGGTGTGGGGGCAGGTGTAGCATTTCCTGCGGTTGCAGGGGAAGGTGCTGGGTGTGGTGGGGTTTGAGGGCAGTGTGGAGCGAACAAGGGAGTCACAGAGAAAGTGGTCTCTCTGGAAAGCAGACAAGGGTGGGGATGGAAAAATGTTTTGGGTGGTGGGGTCAGATTGTAGATGGCGGAAGTGTCGGAGGATGATGCGTTGTATCCGGAGGTTGGTGGGGTGGTGTGTGAGAACGAGGGGGATCCTCTTGGGGCGGTTGTGGCGGGGGCGGGGTGTGAGGGATGTGTTGCGGGAAATGCGGGAGACGCGGTCAAGGGCGTTCTCGACCACTGTGGGGGGAAAGTTGCGGTCCTTGAAGAACTTGGACATCTGGGTTGTGCAGGAGTGGAATGCCTCATCGTGGGAGCAGATGCGGCGGAGGCGGAGGAATTGGGACCTGCCGCACCTATACTCTCCTCTCTACCTATCTTCTTTTCTCTCCATCTTCGGTCCGCCTCACCCTCTCTCCCTATTTATTCCAGAACTCTCACCCCATCCCCATCTTTGATGAAGGGTCTAGGCCCGAAACGTCAGCTTTTGTGCTCCTGAGATGCTGCTTGGCCTGCGGTGTTCATCCAGTCTCACATTTTATTATCTTGGATTCTCCAGCATCTGCAGTTCCCATTATCACCATACATCATTAGTTGGGTGTCTTACCAACTGAGCTCCATTATCCCTAACTTTCCACTCAGTTCAGTAGGCCTGTTTAGAGTCAATCATGTTGTTATGAGTTGGAGCCATGTAAGGCCAGGCCAGGTAAAAGATGACACGGCGAGCTAGATGGGTTGCCCCAGAAATCCTGTAGATTCAAGGATACAAGTGCTTAATCCAGATTTATTTAGATTGAATTTAACTTCCCTGGTGGTGACATTTGAACCAGTGTCTCCAGCTTGTTAGTCCCAATCGCTGCATTACTAGTCCAAGCAACCCCTTTGCTATAATGCACCCAGGTCCCTAACTGCCTTCCCAGCCCGAAGCATGATGTCTCTTTGCTTTCATTTTCATATCATTGGTCATACACTCTCAGTCACTAAGTGTTCACCTTCACTCTTTATTACTTTACAGCACCATCATGTGGCACTTGCATGAGTAGACAGTGAGCTGGACAAAACCAGAGCTATAAACATATTGTGTGACAGAATGCAAAGACTTCTACTGGGCTTCAAGAGGTTTTTCTTTGAGAAACGAAACTGACCTGTTGACTGAATGTTTTCATTTAGTCTGCCCAAGTTCAATTATTTTGTTTTGCTCCCTTTTCCTGTGCATCATTTTACCATTTTATAACATTTAAGATAATCTTATCCACATAGAAATGGCAGCATTGTTTTAGATGAAGTCTCACTGAAACCCAACAAACCTGATAGATTTTCCTCCAGAATACCCTCCCTATCTGGGTCACCTCCAACACCACCTCCTCCATTTCAGTAATATCTAGCTTAAAGAGGACCTTGGATAGAAAGGATATAAATAACTCCTTAAGATCAGCTGGATTTGACTAATTTGATAGAAAGCAGCCAAACTGCTTTTTTTTGTTAGGCTTGTGCAAAATTACTGCCTGTGTTTTATTCTCTTTTGGGGGCAAGATGAAACAAGAGATTTATTTATAGCATTGTTCACCTCGCTTAAAGTATTCCAAATCATTTCACAGCCAATTGGCTACCTCTGAGGTGCAGTCACTATTGTTTTGGGAGAGGACTTAGCAACTGATTGGGAAATAGAAAAGTCCTGCACACAATGAAGTAAATGAGCAAGTAATCAGTTTTTGAAGGTACTTATTGAGAGATAAATGTTCTTCAAGTGATATTGTTCTTCAAAGAGTATCACACAATCCTTAAGAATAGGAGAGCGAGTTTAACATCTGACCTGACTCTGTGGAACTCCCTCAGTACTACATCACACTGTCAGTCTAGAACATGTCCCCAAATTCTTGGTGGAAATCTTCAGCCTGCTTAACAGCAATTATGCTGCCAGCAACTCAGCTGTCAACTTGGATGATTAGTGATAGCTCAACCACTCTATTTTGGCAGGATATGGGTGCTAGAACCTTAGCTTTTTACAGAGACTTAGATGAGAAGGCTGAAAGTATATGGTGGCTAGATTTGCAAATGAACAAAGAAAGGTGACAAAGTATATTGAGATGAGGACATAAAGAGGTCACAAATAAATAGGTTGAGTGAATCTACCAGTGGGTTTTAACGTGGGAACAAGTGAAATTATTCATTGGTAGGAAGAATTAAACAAAAAGAAAACAGAATATTATTTAAATAGAGCATGACTGCAAAAATTCCAAGCTACAGAGAGATCTAGAGGTTCTGGGCCATGAGTCACAAAATATTGGTATGCAGGTACTGCAAATAAATAAGAAGGCTAGTGGAATTGAAAGAACCGCAGATGCTTTAAATCAGAAACAAAAACAGAAATTGCTGGAAAAGCCCAGAAGGTCTTGCACCCTGGACGGGTCACTGGACCCGAAATGTTAACTCTGATTTCTCTCCACAGTTGTTGCTAGACCTGCCGAGACTTTTCAACAATTTCTGTTTTAGTATAGGGGTAAGGATGTGATGCTTTAGTACACATGGCACTGGTGTGGCCACATCTGTGTTAGCTTTGGTCTCATTGCTTAAGGAAAACATAAATGCATTCAAAATGGTTCAAAGCAGTTTTTGTCGATTGGTGTCTAGAATGAGTGCGTTGGCTTATGACAGAAGGTTGGAAAGACTGGGCTAGTTTCCACTAGATTTCTTTTATATTCATTCATGGGATGTGAGTGTCATTGGCCAGGCCTGCATTCATTACCCATCCCTAATTGTCCACGGGGCAGTTAAGAGTCAACCACATTGCGATGAGTCTGGAGTCACATGTAGGCCAGAGAGGGTAAGAATGGCAGATTTCTTTCCCTAATGGACAGTAGTGAACCATAAAAATGAGGGGTGACTTGATTAAAGTCTATATGACCCTGAATGGTCTTTCAAAAGACAGTTGATGCTAGATTGAGCATCAATTTGAAAATCTTAGACTGATACGCGTTTGCTAACCAAACTTGTTAAAGGACATGGGGTAAGGATCGGCGTACGGGGTTAGGTTGCTGATCTACCAGGATCTTGTTCAATGGTGATGAATTAGACTGAAGAGACTAAATGGCTTTTCTTCTCTCTCCTGTTGCTGTGTTGGTCAGAACAACTTTCCTACTCTCTGACTGCTTAGACATTTCTCATGTATCTGAGGTGACATGCAATAAGATCCTTGGTTTAACAAATCACACTGGAAAGACAGATTGCGTGGGTGTTTAATTCTAGCTCCACATTCCTCACTATTTTACTGATATATATTACGTGTTTAGGTCCCTGTGGGACTTGAACCCACAAAATTCCAAAGCACAGACAAAAGTTCTACCAAAGAGCCAAAGTGAGTTTAATGAATGCTTAGAACATCTGTGTGAAATTCCATTGCCTGCTAATCTGATGGAGCCTCCCGACATTTGATTTAAACGCCTTCATGTTCCTGTTAAAACAATGCACAACGGTAATATCATGTGGCCAGTAATTCCACACCAGTGATCAGCGAGGGTCATTTCAGGGTCACAGAAGAAAGAACAATGTTCAGTCTGTGTGACTGAAAACCTGGAGTGGCCCTGGACCCTGTGATTCTGTGACCGAACCACAAGCAGCATTGTCAAACGAGCAACTCTTAACACGTGTCCTGGAAACATGCACATCATTTAGACATAAAATGGGGTTGGAGCAGATGGTACAGATCAAGAGGTTACCAGGAAAAGGAAGGCAGTAGATTCCCTTTCACATTTACAAGCCTCCTCAATGCAACCACATCCTATGACAGTTGATTTTCTCTCAAGCCAAGTTGTGGGAACATCATTGCACACTTCAATATAACCAAAAAATGCTTGGTCTCCAGGGACTGTCCTACAAGAAGAACCATGTGATAGAATTGCAGGAAGCCATTCAGTCAGCGAAAGGCTCTCAGTTCTATATGGGGTCATTCACAATTAAAATTTCCCATGAGAATAAAAGTGCATCGGATAGCTAAGGAGTGTTGACGGTTGGGTGATTGTAGAGTGCAAGACACAGAAAATGCAGAATAGTCATTCAGTGCTACCATAGTTACCATGACCTAGCTTGGATTCAAGGCAGGAGCAGGGTTTGAGAAGAGGCTCAAAGGACATTGTTGCTCTGAGGTCTGGGTAACTTGAGATTGGTCTTGAATTCTGTAGGGTACAGGCAACCTGTCCCCTTAAGAGCAGGTCAATCTAGAAGGGGACAGAGAGTGTGATAGATTATGAGGGAGACTTCTAACCTTACATTAGTGACTAATGCTATCCCCTGTGAAACCAACAGTGCATCGTTGAATGACAGTCTAAGCTTACGTTCCAATTTTATTTATGTTTTAACCCATGTCTCAAATCCAGTCTCCACAATTTTGGGAGTTAGTATCCATTCAATTGTAATATCATAGAGCAGTGAACTCCATTCAACCAATCCTGTTCTTCGAAGGGCCGGAATGTACTTGATGGGCCAAATGGTCTGCTTTTACACTGTAGGGATTCGATGATCCTGCCTGTGATATAACTCTTTGATAGACCCATTCCCTGCTCTTTCCCCCTACCAAGCAGAGGCTTTCCTGTCAAGTATTCCTTTAACTCCCTTTTGAATTTATGATTGAGTCTACTACCATGATTGAAACGTAGTTTCAAGGCCGGGTATTATTGCTGGTAAAGTTCTGAACTTCAGCATTAAACATATCTTCAAGCAAATGGTATGCATGATATATTACCTCAAAAGGGTGCAGATGCAATGGCCTTCCATCTCTAGTATATCAGACTATGATAAAATAAATAAGATAGCTGTCACGTATACAAAGCAGTTCATCAGAACCACACCAGGAAGTCAACGGAACATTCATTCCCATTAGATAACACCAGCTGCAGGCAGCCATTGTAAAGGTAGGTTTCCCTTTCTGGTGAATTAACAGGCCTTAAGCAGCCAAAAAGAAAGCCAATGAATTTTTTTTCTCTCATTCCATCTTTGTCAAACGCTAATCCACATGCAGAGTGTTCCATGTGCCTTTAAGAGAGTTCACCTTTAAGAACACAATGAGCTAAGTGTACACTATGTTATCACTCTGCGTGCCAGTTTGGGTTTACAACCTGCACACGTGGAAACTGGGTGTTACATTACTTCTAATGTGTTTTACTGTTTTAAATAAACTTTTAGTTAACATTCATAGAGTGGTTGATCTTTAGACAATTATCATTAATATAACACACACTATAGAGTTTTCCCAATGGTTCATACTATTCTATCTCACTCAATTATGATTCATAGAACCCCTACAGTATGGAAGCAGGCCATTTAGCCGATCAAGTCCACGCTGACCCTCCGAAGAGAAATGCACCCGCTTTCCTACTCTATTGCTGTAACCCAACATTTCCCATGGTTAATAAAATGTGAGGCTGGATGAACACAGCAGGCCAAGCAGCATTTCAGGAGCACAAAAGCTGACGTTTCGGGCCTAGACCCTTCATCAGAGAGGGGGATGGGGGGAGGGAACTGGAATAAATAGGGAGAGAGGGGGAGGCGGACCGAAGATGGAGAGTAAAGAAGATAGGTGGAGAGAGTGTAGGTGGGGAGGTAGGGAGGGGATAGGTCAGTCCAGGGAAGACGGACAGGTCAAGGAGGTGGGATGAGGTTAGTAGGTAGCGGGGGGTGCGGCTTGGGGTGGGAGGAAGGGATGGGTGAGAGGAAGAACCGGTTAGGGAGGCAGAGACAGGTTGGACTGGTTTTGGGATGCAGTGGGTGGGGGGGAAGAGCTGGGCTGGTTGTGTGGTGCAGTGGGGGGAGGGGACGAACTGGGCTGGTTGAGGGATGCAGTAGGGGAAGGGGAGATTTTGAAACTGGTGAAGTCCACATTGATACCATATGGCTGCAGGGTTCCCAGGCGGAATATGAGTTGCTGTTCCTGCAACCTTCGGGTGGCATCATTGTGGCAGTGCAGGAGGCCCATGATGGACATGTCATCAAGAGAATGGGAGGGGGAGTGGAAATGGTTTGCGACTGGGAGGTGCAGTTGTTTTTTGCGAACTGAGCGGAGGTGTTCTGCAAAGCAGTCCCCAAGCCTCCGCTTGGTTTCCCCAATGTAGAGGAAGCCGCACCGGGTACAGTGGATGCAGTATACCACATTGGCAGATGTGCAGGTGAACCTCTGCTTGATGTGGAATGTCATCTTGGGGCCTGGGATGGGGGTGAGGGAGGAGGTGTGGGGACAAGTGTAGCATTTCCTGCGGTTGCAGGGGAAGGTGCCGGGTGTGGTGGGGTTGGAGGGCAGTGTGGAGCGAACAAGGGAGTCACGGAGAGAGTGGTCTCTCCGGAAAGCAGACAGGGGAGGGGATGGAAAAATGTCTTGGGTGGTGGGGTCGGATTGTAAATGGCGGAAGTGTCGGAGGATAATGCATTGTATCCGGAGGTTGGTAGGGTGGTGTGTGAGAACGAGGGGGATCCTCTTGGGGCGGTTGTGGCGGGGGCGGGGTGTGAGGGATGTGTCGCGGGAAATGCGGGAGACGCGGTCAAGGGCGTTCTCGATCACCGTGGGGGGAAAGTTGCGGTCCTTGAAGAACTTGGACATCTGGGATGTGCGGGAGTGGAATGTCTTGTCGTGGGAGCAGATGCGGCGGAGGCGGAGGAATTGGGAATAGGGGATGGAATTTTTGCAGGAGGGTGGGTGGGAGGAGGTGTATTCTAGGTAGCTGTGGGAGTCGGTGGGCTTGAAATGGACATCAGTTACAAGCTGGTTGCTGAGAGGTCCAGGAAGGTGAGGGATGTGCTGGAGATGGCCCAGGTGAACTGAAGGTTGGGGTGGAAGGTGTTGGTGAAGTGGATGAACTGTTCGAGCTCCTCTGGGGAGCAAGAGGCGGCGCCGATACAGTCATCAATGTACCGGAGGAAGAGGTGGGGTTTGGGGCCTGTGTAGGTGCGGAAGAGGGACTGTTCCACGTAACCTACAAAGAGGCAGGCATAGCTGGGGCCCATGCGGGTGCCCATGGCCACCCCCTTAGTCTGTAGGAAGTGGGAGGAGTCAAAAGAGAAGTTGTTGAGTGTGAGGACGAGTTCAGCTAGGCGGATGAGAGTGTCGGTGGAGGGGGACTGGTCGGGCCTGCGGGACAGGAAGAAGCGGAGGGCCTTGAGGCCATCTCCATGCGGAATGCAGGTGTACAGGGACTGGACGTCCATGGTGAATATGAGGTATTGGGGGCCAGGGAATTGGAAGTCCTGGAGGAGGTGGAGGGCGTGGGTGGTGTCACGGACGTAGGTGGGGAGTTCCTGGACCAAAGGGGAGAAAATGGAGTCCATCCTCCGCCTCCGCCGCATCTGCTCCCACGACAAGACATTCCACTCCCGCACATCCCAGATGTCCAAGTTCTTCAAGGACCGCAACTTTCCCCCCACGGTGATCGAGAACGCCCTTGACCGCGTCTCCCGCATTTCCCGCGACACATCCCTCACACCCCGCCCCCGCCACAACCGCCCCAAGAGGATCCCCCTCATTCTCACACACCACCCTACCAACCTCCGGATACAACGCATTATCCTCCGACACTTCCGCCATTTACAATCCGACCCCACCACCCAAGACATTTTTCCATCCCCTCCCCTGTCTGCTTTCCGGAGAGACCACTCTCTCCGTGACTCCCTTGTTCGCTCCACACTGCCCTCCAACCCCACCACACCCGGCACCTTCCCCTGCAACCGCAGGAAATGCTACACTTGTCCCCACACCTCCTCCCTCACCCCCATCCCAGGCCCCAAGATGACATTCCACATCAAGCAGAGGTTCACCTGCACATCTGCCAATGTGGTATACTGCATCCACTGTACCCGGTGCGGCTTCCTCTACATTGGGGAAACCAAGCAGAGGCTTGGGGACCGCTTTGCAGAACACCTCCGCTCAGTTCGCAAAAAACAACTGCACCTCCCAGTCGCAAACCATTTCCACTCCCCCTCCCATTCTCTTGATGACATGTCCATCATGGGCCTCCTGCACTGCCACAATGATGCCACCCGAAGGTTGCAGGAACAGCAACTCATATTCCGCCTGGGAACCCTGCAGCCATATGGTATCAATGTGGACTTCACCAGTTTCAAAATCTCCCCTTCCCCTACTGCATCCCTCAACCAGCCCAGTTCGTCCCCTCCCCCCACTGCACCACACAACCAGCCCAGCTCTTCCCCCCCACCCACTGCATCCCAAAACCAGTCCAACCTGTCTCTGCCTCCCTAACCGGTTCTTCCTCTCACCCATCCCTTCCTCCCACCCCAAGCCGCACCCCCCGCTACCTACTAACCTCATCCCACCTCCTTGACCTGTCCGTCTTCCCTGGACTGACCTATCCCCTCCCTACCTCCCCACCTACACTCTCTCCACCTATCTTCTTTACTCTCCATCTTCGGTCCGCCTCCCCCTCTCTCCCTATTTATTCCAGTTCCCTCCCCCCATCCCCCTCTCTGATGAAGGGTCTAGGCCCGAAACGTCAGCTTTTGTGCTCCTGAGATGCTGCTTGGCCTGCTGTGTTCATCCAGCCTCACATTTTATTATCTTGGAATCTCCAGCATCTGCAGTTCCCATTATCTCTGATACCATTTCCCATGGTTAGCTCACCTAACCTACACATTCCTAGCTACTGTAGGCAATTTAGCATGGCCAATCCATCTAACCTGCACATTTCTGTACTGTGGGAATATTCAGAGGGCGAAAATTACACTATTAACTTTCTAATTGTAGGGAATGTTCTTGGGATTTATTGCTTTAAGCAGGTCGTCATTTGTAGCATTAATGCTCCCCATTGGGAAGTTCAGATTATGGGATGACTTCCTGAGTACAAATAGTCAAAGAATGTCATGCTGCAAAGATGCTTTCAGCATGAATTTAGTTCATTTGGTGCCTACATGTACTTTGCAACACCCATTCAGTTTCTTTGCAATGTGCTTATCTCTTACATGTTAAGGACTCCCTGCCAAATGAGTGCTTTCTCCATTCCCCCCTTGGCGTCCGGAAGGGGCTGCTGCTTCAACACGTCTCAGCCACTGAGAACCTACTTCCTGAAATTCCAAGCCTGAACCCATCCACCTCTCACTCCTCCCAAAAACATTGCTCAAAGTCTTGCTCTTTCAGTGAGCTTCTCGTCAACTTCCCTTTTGAGACCTGGTGTTATATTTAATAATCCACCTGTGAGGTATGCTGAGAATGATTTACTATCTTACACCCGCTACATAAATGAAATCTTAGGGTGTGGGCCAGGAAGTCCAGTTTCAATCCCCATTTGTCCTGGTGGTCTGTTATATTCCCAGGAATTGCTGTTGGGTTGGCAAATCAACATTTGATCTGAATGCAGGTAAATCCCATATAGGGATAAGAATAAGGGCTCTGGCTCTGCTGTGGTAGAATCACAGAGTCACACAGAACAGAGACAGACCCTTTGGTCCAACCAGCCCATGTTGGCCATAATCCCAAACTAAACCAATCCCACCTGCCTGCATTTGGCTCATATCCCTCCAAACATTTCTTACTCATGTACTTATCTAAATCTCCTTTAAATGTTGTAACTGTACCCACATCTACCATTTCCTCTGGAAGTTCATTCCACACATGAGCTACCCTCTGTCGATGGATCACCCCATTCCATCCAATCAACCCAAGATTTCCTCGATACCTTAGGAGCTTAAAAATCAGTGACGACGAGATTATGGTATCCTTTGATGTCCCAGCTTTATTCACACCAATCAACATCCCACTAGCCAAAGAAATAGTGGCCACATTACTAGAGGAAGCAGCAACACAGCTCAAACAGCAATGGCAACATACTTAAACTTCTAGCACTATGCCCCACCACACACTTTGTCTTTAATGGATACACATACAAACAGATCAATGGTACACCAGTGGGGTCACCCATCTCATGGCTCATTGAAGAAGCAGTCACGCAAAGACTAGAACACACCACCCTCCTCAGCATTCAACCTCAACTGTGGGTCCGGTACGTAGACGATACATTTGTCATTATTAATTGCAGCAAATTAGAAGAGACCCACCACCTCATCAACAGCGTATTCACAGGGATTAAATTCACAACGGAAGCAGAAAACAACAATCAACTTCCGTTTCTAGATGTTAAAGTAGACCAACTGACTAACAGGGAGTTCCAAACCTCAGTTTACAGAAAATCAACCCATACAAATCAAATCCTCAGCTTCTACAGCCACCACCTCAACGCCCACAAACAAAGCTGCATTAGGACACTATTTAAATGGGCCACGACATACTGCAACATCCCAGAACTATGCAGGAAAGTGGAAGAGCACTTATACAAGATCCTCCACTTTAAATGGATATCCCGCAACTTCATCCACAGATGCCTACAAAACAGACAACTACAAGAGGACACAGTACACCTTAACACACTGGCCACACTGCCCTACATCAAGAACACATCACAACTGACAACAAGACTCCTAAGACCACCAGGAATCACAGTGGTCCACAAGCCCACAGCCACTCTACAACAAATACTCGCAAAGATTAAAGACCCCATTCCCGCAACCTGCAAAACAAACATAGTTTGCAAAATACTATGCAGCAACTGCCACAAACATTACATCAAACAGACAGGCACCGTAGCTCAGTGGCTAGCACTGCAGCCTCACAGCACCTGGGACCTGGGTTCGATTCCACCCTCAGGTGACTGTCTGTGTGGAGTTTGTACATTCTCCCCGTGTCTGCGTGGGTTTCCTCCCACAGTCCTAAGATGTGCTGGCTAGGTAGATTAACTATGTTAAATTGCCCATAGTGTTCAGGGGAGTGTAGATTAGGGGGATAGGTCTGGTTGGGATGCTCTGAACTTGTTGGGCCAAAGGGCCTGTTTCTACGCTGTAGGGACTCAATGAAATTAGCCATGAACATCAACTGGCAGCAAAACAACATGACAAACTGTCCTTAATATCATTACATTCAGACAATGAAGGCCATCAATTTTACTTGGATAAGGTAACCATAGTAATCCAAGCCAAACAGAGACATGCATGGGAACTCCTAGAGTCAAGGTTCTCCACCTGTAATGCAATCAGCAAACATACAGGAGTAGACTCCATATGCAACACATACAGATCAGTTTCGGAAATGACACTACTCACCATAACAGACCAGACTGTATAAATTCCAAGTAGAGTAGAATAACATTGTTTCATTGGATGCTCTGCTGATGATGTCACCTAGCATGGTGATGAAACATCAGAGCGAGAACAAGCCAGCTCAGCGAGCAAGTCAACAACCTCACCACTCTCTGTGTAAAAAAAGTTGCCCCTGGTCTTTTATTAAACTTTCTCCTCTCACCTTAAAAGTATGGCTCTTTGGCTTGAAATCGCCAACCCTAGGGGAAAAGACACCTGCAATTCACTTCACCTAGACCCCTCATTATTTCATAAACTTCCGTAAAATCTCTTCTGAACCCTCTCCAGTTTAATAATATCTTTCCTACAAGAGGGAGACAAGAACATAACACAACAGTATTGGTAGGGTCCACACCTCTGAGCCAAGAGGCCCAGGTTCAAGTCCCACCTGCTCCAGAAATGTATCCCAACGTCGCTGAGCATGTTGATTAAAAGTATAAACAAAGATACTGTTGCTGTGTTTGCGACTAACCCTACAGGAGTCCTACCTGCAGGAGTCTCCTTTCCTGGGGTGTTGAGAATCCAGGGGCTGGTGGAGGAGAGAGTGAGAGAAGGTTCGCAAAAATGGAGAGGACAGCCCGGCACGGCCAACTCCTTTTGGTGCCTGTCAAACATGAAATGAATCATAATATCTAATAATGAATTATTTGCCTGTACTGACTAAAACTGCTCCAATTATTAATTCTGCATTCCTATGTTGAGGTTGTACAGGTCTCTTCTGGAATACCGTGTCCAGTTCTGGCGATCCGGTTTTAGGAAGGATATTATGAAGTCGGAAAGGGTTCAGAAGAGATTTACCAGAATATTACCCAGAATGGAAGATTTTGAGTAATAGGGAGAAGATGGATAGGCTGGGACATTTTCCACTGGAGCATAGGAGATTGACGGATGACCTGAGAGAGGTTTATAAAATCATGAGGGGCACAGACTAGGTATATTTTTCCTAGTTGGGGGGATTTCAAGAAAAGGGGGCACATTTTTAAAGTGAGTGGAGAAAGATTTAAAAAAAGACAAGGGGACAATTTTTTTTACACACAGTGAGTGGAATGAACTTGCAGAGAAAGTGTTGGATGTGGGTACAGTTACAATGTTTAAAAGACATTTGGATAAGTACATGAATAGGAAAGGGTTTTGGAGGGATATGGGCCAAGCACGGGCAGGTTGGACTAGTTTAGTTTGGGATTATGGTTGGCATGGACTGGTTGGACCGAAGGATCTGTTACTGTGCTGTATGACTCTATAAATGAATTAGGAGCAGGCCCCTGGTCTGATTATTGCTGTAACTCCACCCTCCCTCCTGTGCTAAGTAACCATTGACTCCCTTCTCTGTGTGAGGGGCTAGTTGGCTGGACGGCTGGTTTGTGAGGCCGAGTGATGCTAAAGCATTAGGCTCAACTCCTGCACTGGCTGAGGTTACTATGAACGACTTTCCTTCTCAACCTCTCCCCTCACTTGGGGCGTGATGATCCTCAGGCTAAACACCCATCATATGTTGAGAGAGAGAGAGAGAAGTGTTATTCTCTGTAAGGCTGTGGTGGCTTTACATCTTTCTTATTTTCTTCAAGAATGGAAATCAAGCTCTGAGATGCAGTGTGCTACAGAACTCTCCTGGTCTGCTACCAGTAACTCATTCTCACCTCCCTCCACCCCAGGAACTCATTCTCTTCTCCCCAACACCACCAGGAACTCATCCTCACCTCCCCACCACCCACCAGGAACCCACTCCCAAATCCCTCCTCCACCAAGATCACACCCTCATCTCCCTCCTCCAACACAGGAACACACCGTCACCTCCGTCCTCCACCACCAGGAACACACCCTTATCTCTCTCCTCCACCACCAGGAACAGACCCTCACTTCCCCCTTCTACCACCAGGAACACAGTCTCGCCTCCCCCTGCCACCAGAAACACACTCTCACCTCCCTCTTCCACCACCAGGAACACACCCTCTCCTCCCCTCCATCACCAGGAACTCATTCTTACCTCCTTCCACCCCAGGAACACATCCTCACCTCCCTCCACCCCAGGAACACACCCTCACCTCTCTTCTCCACTGCCAGGACACACTCTTGCCTCCCCCGCCACCAGGAAAACACCCTCACCTCCCTCTTCCACCACCAGGAACACACCCTCTCCTCCCCACCACCACCAGGAACTCATTCTTACCTCCTTCCACCCCAGAAACACACCCTCACCTCTCTCCTCCACTGCCAGGAACACACTCTCGCCTTCCCTGCCACCAGGAACACACCCTCACCTCCTTCCACCCCAGGAACACACACTCACCTCCCTCCCCCACCACCAAGAACACATTCTCACCTCCCTTCTCCGCCACCAGGAACACCCTCTTGCCTCCATCTTCCACAACTAGAAACACACTCTCATCTCCCCCCTCAATCAGGTACATACCTTTGCCTCCGTCCTCCACCAGGAATAAACTCTCATCTTCCTCCACCACCAGGAATACTCTTTCACCTCTCTCCTCTGCCAGTGACACACCATTGCATCTTTCCATCAACACCAGGAACACACTCTCTCCTCCCTCTGCCACTGGCAGAGAGAAAGCCACATTAGGCATGCTGTGCCCCTTGAAGCTGACTGAGCTTCTACAGACGTTAAGCAAGGTTAAAGTAAGAAAAAAAAAACGCAGAGGAGAAAGAGAAGAAAGTAAAAGTAGTCAGAGCAGATGAAATCAGGGCAGAAGCCAGCACACTGCGCTGCCACTGCTCCGCCATGTCCCAGTTAAAACTAACACTCACTGACAAGCAAAACTCAGCTTCTGAGTTGCCAGGAATGGCTCTTGTTACATAATGTTTCTCAGTTGAGCTCTAAGGATCTGGGTTCAAGTCCCACCTGTGCTGAAGGTGTTTCACAATATGTCTGAAAGATACCAGTTGACATTATGCCTGATCTATGTTAATAATGAAGTTGGTTTTAAGGGATTCTTAAGGCCAGTTACTGGGAACAGAGGCTCCAGCTTTACGTCCCACCTCCTCCAGAAGTACATCAAGGCATCCCTGAACAGAGCCTGCAGGAAAAGGGGAAGCTGGATCCTGTCGCATGCTGCCCTCAGCAGACTGTAAAAATCATTTGGCAGAATGCTCCATCACCAGGAATTTCCAACAAGCACCAGGACATTGTTTGGCTGGTGGTGAGGTGGGTACTACCTGTGAGATCCTTTTGCACCGCCACACACTGACCCCGTGGGGTCACACATCTCTTTCTGGAATGTGCCCTTGCAAAGGATGCCTGGAGAGAGGCGCAATGGTTCTTGTTGAAGCTGGTCCTGAACAGCTCCATAGTAAGGGCTCTGTGATCTACGGTCTGTTCCAAGGGACACACACCAAGACAAACATCAACTGTACCTGGAGGACCGTGGACTTGGTGAAAGACCCTCCTTGGTCAGCCTGAAACTTGTTGCTCTTCCAGAGCAAAGAGTTCACATCAACAGAGTATTGTAGACTGGCTCATTCTGATGTCCAGGACTAGGTGCTGAGGGATGCGCTAAAGCTTGGGGCAGCTGCTGCCAAGCTGCAGTGGGGAAAGACCACTGTCTGAGATCTTTCTGCCACAGTCCAATGGCATTAAGTTCAATTATCAGATCCTCTTGCTTCCTCAATGTACACAAATACACTCCTGTATGACTAAGAAGTGTATTTCTTTTCTGCAAGTGCAGGGAGTATCAAATGCCATGTTTGTTTTCTCTTTATATGCAAAGAATATACAGAACCCCTTTAGTACCTGTGTTTGCACATAAGGATTGATTTTTATGAATAAAGTATATTTTTGCAATAAAATACATCATCCTTGACTTCTGTGAAAAAAACAACTGCAAAAAGTGTTTACAAAATTGGCATTTAAAGGGAATGCATTACACATTAATGAATGAGGAGTGGAGAAGAGTAGAATCCAAAAATTTTTTAAGATGGAAATGCAAAAGTATTCGCAAAATAAATCATTATGCAATATCGGGGAAATGTCAAAGAATGAGGCTAACTATGAAGCCCCCCCCCCCCACAATGTTGAGACACACATAAAGCTCTTTATTATATCCTAAAGTGATGAAAGAAACTTTGTAAAAGCAAGATCTTTTTTATTCTCTCTTTCTTCCAGAGGGGCAGCACAGGGGTAATGGGCCAAATGTTCTCCTTCCACAAGAAGATGTGATGAATTAAAGTCTTACATAGGACGCTTTGTCTATCCCAGGGCTATGTTTTCATAAATCATCAACAAATTGAGTCAGCCTCACTTGCCACGCCGTTTTCAATCTGGTACTCCAGGTTCAAGGACTAGTGCAGCTGCAGCATCCCATCCCAGTTCTGCGCACCACACTTTAGCAATGATATTGACACCTGGGTGAGGATACAAGAGAAATTTACTAGAATGGCACCAGGATGAAGGACTGCATTTCTGTGAAGCCTCTGGAGAACCTGGGATTGTCCTGTTATAAACTGAGGCGTTTAAGAGAACATATGGACCAAATGTTGGCAAACGGGACTAGATGAATTTCGGATATCTGGTCAACATGGACGAGTTGGACCGAAGGGTCTAATTCCATGCTGTACAGCCCTACGACTCTATATGGAGAGGCTTTCATAACTCGTCTGGCCATTTTAAAGGGCAGTTAAGGGTCAACCATATTGCTGTGGGTCTGGAGTCACAAGTAGACCAGACCAGATAAGGATGGCAGATTTCCTTCCCTGAAGAGCATTGGTGAACCATATATGTCCTTGCAACAATGAATAAAAGTTCCACAGTCATCGTCATTGAGACTAGGTTATTAATTCCAGATTTGTTAATCAAATTTAAGTTCCACTAGCCACTCTGGTGGGGTTTCAACCCACGTCTCCACAGAGCATCACCTTCAGCCTTGGAACTAGTGTGATAGGCGACCAGCTGACACAGAGAGATGTCTTTATGTGGTATGTGGTGAACTGACGTGGATTGCCTAAAAGGGCGATGGAAATGGGCTTAAATGCGATGAATAACAGGGAATGGCAGAAACACTAAAAAGAGGAGAAAAGTTGCAAGGCTTGTGGCAAAAATGGCAGGGGAGCGAGACCGATTCTCACAAAGAGCTGGTCTTGATGGAATGAGTGGCCTGTGTCAATGCAGAGGAAATGCTAGAATGGTGACAACGCTACATGGAGGGAGTGGGGAAGATGGAATTGGTCTCAGCAAAGATGAATAAATGGTTATAGTGCATGTTATAGAGCCATAGAGATGCACAGCATGGAAACAGACCTCTTGGTCCAACTCGTCCATGCCAACCAGACATAGTCTAATCCCATTCACCAGCATTTGGCCCACTAAACCCTCATTGACCCATCCAGATGTTAATAAAGAGTGCAGATGTTTCAATCCATCGTCATTTTCTTTGCTTTCCTTGGTGACTGCATTGAAAGGAACGTGCAGTGATGTGGAGAGAGGGTAGGGAGAGGCAGTACTAAGAAGGGCTGGCATGGCCCTGATAGCCATTGAAAATTGCTGGAAAAGTTCAGCAGGTCTGGCAGCATCCGGAGAGTGAAATCAGAGTTAACTCTTCGGGCCCAGTGACCCTTCCTCAGATTGTAGCTGCCATTTGCTTCAGTTGGTTCTGTGTTCAGTGTCGAGCTTTTCCAGCCACTTCTGTTTTTGTCTCTGACTTGCAGCATCTGCAGTCCTTTGGGTTTTTATTTAGTTGTGCTGAGGCTGGGTTGCACAGAGATTATCGTTACAACACTCGAAAATGTGTCACGGTAACTGTTTCTCCGCTCCAGCTGCTCTGCTTTTAGCTGATGGCCTGAGCGAAACAAGATCGAACACTTCAAACAAGCGAGAGAAGGCACTGGGATCTGGTTTAGTTTAGCAAACAACAAGCTGGCAAGCGAGCTCAAAGCAGGGGCCCAATCTCTTGTTTATATAACATGTATAAACTATTCAGGCCCCACAGTGGCCACCCATCTGAAGGTTGGTACCCATTCCCTGGGTCAATCTGCTATGTATGTTATCAATCACAGTGTCAGACTATTATGGAGAAAACTGCCGTTTCTCCACAGTCAACATGTAATGGGGACCAAACATTCTGTTTGGGAAGTGTTTGGAACTGGATAAATACTCCTTCTAACATCATAACTCTCTCCCATACCCTGCACACACAGCAGACAAGAATCTCAATGATTTATGCCTTTACATGACCTTTTACATCACTGCAGTTCATTGCTCATGTTGCCTTTATTGGAAACAGCTGCTTCGTCTTTTGGAATAACAATCTAAAAATTGCACATTTTTGTGGTTTCTCTGAGTGCCTGACCTTGATTATAAGATTCTAATACTTTAACTGGAGCTTCTTATTGCTCAGACTGATGTTTCTTTTACTGGGCCACAATAATTATTTGGAGGGGCCTCAGATGAGGCTATTTGCAACCATGTTGTATTCTGTTACATGCAAACAGTTTGACACCTGAACTAAGAACGTTGCATCCAAATTGCAGGCAATTCTGAATTCCCCCAGCCAGATGAACCTCGTCAATTTAATCTTCTGAACTGTGCTTCAAGCGCCACTCTCCAGCAGCTAATTATCCATCTCTAAAGAGATGCATAAACTTCCAGATCGATTGTGACCTAGTTACAATCACAAGCACTTCCTTCCAGCGCTGCAGCATTTCCTGGATTTTACACGTTGGCGAAGTTGGTCTCCACCTTGTCAAAACTCAGCTAAAAGCAAAACACTGCGGTTACTGGAGATCTGCAATAAAAGCAGAAAGTGCTGGAGAAACTCATCAGGTTCAGCAACATCTGTGGAGAGAGAAACAGAATTAACATTTCAAGTCCAGTATGACTGTTCTCTTGACTGGACTTGAAACCTTAACGCTTCAGTTTATCCTCGTCGCTGAAGCCTGTCATTCCTGGAAAACATTCTTGTAAACCACTCCTGTACAATGCATTCACATCCTTCGTGTAACGTGGTGCCCATAATTGTACACATTACTCCAGGAGAGGTCTGTTAAGTGTCTTGTACAAATTCAGCATCACTTCCTCCCTCTTAATGTCCCTATGAATAAAGTCCAAGATAATGTATGCTTTAATAACAGCTCTCTCTATGGGTCCTGCTACTTTCAATGATCCATACACATATACACCAAATCCCTTAGAATCGTATCCCCTATTTTGTGTTGTCTTTCAATGTTGTACTTATCAAATCCATCACCTCACATTTCTCTGCATTGATACTCATCTGTGACTTATCTAGCTGTCCTACTAAATTGTCCATGTCCTTTTGGAGTTTCACATTGTCCTTGTCACAATTTACAATGGTTCTAAGTTTTGTGTCAGCTGCAAACTTTGAAATTACCTCTTCACCCCAAGATCAAGAGCATTAATATATATATCAGGAAAAGCAAGGGTCCAAATACTGACTCCTGGGGAGCTCCTCTACGAAGCTTCCTGCAACCCTGTCACTCAGCCGATTTTATATCCACATTGCTACTGACCCTGATTTGTGCCTTGTATGCAGAGGACGGGGTTCGATGATATACCTGCACAGTATTGCGAGCTTCTCATCTGCTTCCCTACCGTATTGGTTAGATGGTTGTTCCAGTTCAGTTCCTCAGGATGTTGATGGTGATGTTAGGAATTCACTGATACAATGCCATTGAACATCCAGGGAATTGGGATAGACTCTCTCGAAGCCCCTTTCCGTGCTGCCCCCCTGACTCACCCACAGTAAACTGCAAGATTGAAGCAGGTTGACATTGAATCAAGTCAGTTATTCTGCAAAGGAGCAATATGGTTTGCTGCTCTTTCAACAGGCTCCAGAGAAAAAAGTCCTAAGAGCGGTCTTTCCCACTGAACTAGAAGGAAGACACATTAAAAGGTAGTCGGGGGGTTTCAGAATTAATAATAAGACATCTCTCAAACAAGGCCAGAATCAAGTATCAATGTTACACACATGAGGTCTGTCTGCAATCCAGTCTAGAAATCTCCTAAACATTTGCATTAACTTGAGGAAATTCAAACCTGGGATCCTGCTTTTGCTGTAAGTGATTCTAAATAGATTATTTTGGAAGAATCCTGCATGGATCAGAAAGCAGTGGGCGTGCTGACTGGGATTTCCCAGTGTTAGCACAAAACACACCGCCAGCAGTGTCCAAACTCCATCCTTTGGACTTAATATGCAGAAATCATCTTGTCATGACCACAGAAAACATAAATCCATTTGGTCTGAGGAAAAAGGGAACGATCCTTTATTAGTTAACTTTGTTGCAATCAAATAAGGTGAATAAAAAAGGAGAAGCAGCTCATCCCTACTCGTCTGGGAATTTAATGATTTTGGGTATCCTGCTTGAAACATTGTTAAATTGGGAACCCCATCTGGGGCCTGGTTATAACATTATGTGGAATTAAGTTGATTGGATCTCAATATGTTAGAAATGGCTGGCTGGGCAAACAATCAACTATTTTTTCCCCTAACTATTGATAATCTATTGTGGATCATTTCTTACTTGTTATAAAGATCCAATTTTTCAACTTTCCCCACCAAACATCAATCCATCGCCCACTTTCTCCTTCTCATACGCACCCCCTCACTAGGTGGGACCGACACCATAAAAGCATGGACACCTCATTCAGTATAATCAAGACCCCAAGGTCTCACAATCACCTGGGGGCTGAGGTGCATCAGTGTGACGTCTCAGCAAAGATGAACCCCAATTCTTGAGCCAATAAATTTGGGTTTGGTTCAGTTTTGGCAAAGAAAGAAAAGGCTAATTTGTGTTTATGCAGAACATTTCAAGATCTCAAGACGATCGGAATAAAAAGGGTTAACTGGCATCATGAGATAAGCCCTGCCCACCAGAAGTAAAGCACAGCTCCTGAGAGGAACTAACTAGTTTTGCAAGCATCAATCTCGAGAGCTAAGCTCTACACAACTAGCAGTAATGTGTACTTACTTTAGCCTAAGGTGTCACGTGAGACTAGCATGTTACTCAGATGCAATGAATGTAGCTATTGAGTATCATGCAATAAGCCTAGTCGGGTTACAAAGAGTGAGTCCCTGTTCTGTTGATCTCTTTTTGTAGGTATCCCTCCTTCGTTAGTATCAGTAACACAGTGTCAATAAGAAGGATGGGTGGCAGTGAATTTACCAAGGTGCCTCAGATTGTTCTGGTGGACCTGGCCACAGCAGAACAAAAACAGAAAGAACTGCAGATGTTGTAAATCAGGAACAAAAACAGAAGTTGCATCTGTGAAGAAAAACTTCAGAGTTAACGTTTCGGATCTGGGCACCCTTCCTCAGAACTAGACTCAAAATGTTAACTCTGATTTTTTTTCTTCACAGGTGCTGCCAGGCCTGCTGAGCTTTTCCAGCAACTTCTGTTTTTGTGATCACAAGAGTTGCCAAACAGTTTTTCTACCAGCTTTCATCTGAAGTTATCATAGAATCATGGACTGGCTCAGCACAGAATGAGGACATTTAGCCTATCATATAAGCGCAATTCAATTATATCTCACTCCCCCATCTTTCAACTTTACAGTTCTCAAATAATAGTTCAATTCACTTTCGGAAGCTACAAATAAATCTGCCTCTATCATTTATAGACTGTATACTACAGATCCTAACCACTCACTGCGTCACTCCTTTTTCTCCATGTTGCCCTGGATTCTTCTGCTCATTTCTAAATTGGTGCCCTGTGGTTCCCTATCCTTCTGTAAACAGGAAGAGTTTGTCTTTGTCTGATCTGTGTGGATGCCTCTGAATTTTGAATTGTATCTATCAAAGCTCCGCTTAACCTGCCCTTCTATATTTTTCAGCAAGCAAAGTTTCTGCAATCTCTCCTTAGATACTGAAAACTGCGCACATTTTGATTTAAGGAAGTTTGTGTTTCACTTGTTTCACCTGAAAGATTTCTGTAATTGTCTTTAATAATTTGACCTATAGGATATTGATGAGACCTCTTCTGGAATATTGTGTCCAGTTCTGGTCGTGGTGCAATCAAAAGGATATTATTATGCTGGAGAGGGCTCAGAAGAGATTTACCAGGATGTTGCCAGGTATGTAAGCTTTGAGTTATAAGGAGATGGGTGATAGGCTGGGCCTTTTTTTTCACTGGAGCATTGAGGTATGACCTTTTTGAGGTTTATAAAATCTTGAGGGGTACAGATAAAGTGAATGGCAGGTGTCTATTCCCTTGGATGAGGGATTTCAAGACTAGAGGGCACTTTTTTAAGACGAGAAGAGAAAGATTTTAAAAATAAGAAGTGTTGGGTACAATTTTTTTATATTGAGAGTGCTGTGTGTGCGGAATGAAATTTGGAGGGATATGGACAAAGCATGGGCAGGTGGGACTAGTTTCATTAGGGATTATTGTCAGCATGGACTGGTTGGACTGAAAGTTCTATTTCTGTGCTGCACGGCTCCATGGCTCTATACCAAAATCATACCATTTTTATTGGGCTCAACTGCCTTATTTACTCATTCTTTTATAATGCATTCCATGATTTTGCACACTTTATGAGCCAAAAGTCTTATTATATTTTAATTAGAATAGCTGTAGCTATTTTCCCTTCTTCTAGTGCCATTTCTGCACCCATTAAGCTATGAAAATATCTTCTGTGTCTAATTCCTTCAGTATTCCATCTGGCCGTGTTTATTTTAATCAGAATCCAGACATTTGAGATTCTTTGTTCTTCTCATTCTCTGTAGGCAGAGTTTTACACCTGAGAAAGGCTTGAAAATGGACAAACTGTATCTCAATCGGAGAAATCCACTGTGGGCCAATCATATCCTCACTGCTATATGACCCAGCAAACCTGACTGGGATACAGGAAGGAGATTTTTAACAGTAGACTATCAAAGAGATGCAGTGACATTTAACAATGTGGGACGATGTGAAGCTAAAACGTCTATAGGAGTCCGTCAGACATTAGGACCCCCCATACAGGGCAATTAATTTTTACACGTGATAAACTTCCCAGTACGGAAATTCTTCAAACTGGAAGCAAAATACTGCAGAGGCTGGAATGAAATCTGGGAATCCTGACTGAGGAGAGACAACTGGGGCCAATGTTTTGAGTTGAACATGACTCTTCTTCAGAATGGAAGGACAACGGAGATTTGACTAATGTTATGGAATTGAAAGGGAGAGGAAGGGCTCAGGGAAAGGTCTAGAAAACCCTGTGGTAAAAGCCAACATAAGGTCATGAGAAGATGGCAGTGGAATAAGTCTTCCGAACCTGGGGACCCTACAGCTTTAGAGTGAAACGTTAGATCAAGGACCTGGAGATAGCAAGGACTGCAGATGCTGGAAGTCAGAGTCAATAAAATGTGGAGCTGGAGAAAACGCGGCAGGTCAGATAGCATCTGAGGAGCAGGGATCAGTTCAAGAGCCCTTCATCAGGACTGGGGAGGGGGAAGGGAGGTCAGAAGTAAATAGATGGGGGGTTGGCTAGGGAAGGTAGGTGGAATGGTGATAGCTATCCTACCTTCACTCAGTCCGAACCTGCTCCCTCTATTCATTTCTGAGCTCCCTTCCCCCTCCCCAGTCCTGATGAAGGGTCCCCACCCGAAACATCAACCTTCCTGCTCCTCGGATGCTGTCTGACCTACCGTGCTCCTCCAGCTTCACATTTTATTGAGATCAAATATCTGCTTTGGATTGAAAAAGAGTTGAGAGATTCCCTGGCACATTTTTGAGAGACAGCAGCTGAGGTCTCCTTGGTAAACCTGGTCAATAATCATCCTCTTTCTCCCATCACCGCGCTGAATATATCACCATGGTTATGAGTTTTACAGCACACTAACTGATCATCTGGTCATTACCCAACTGCTGTTCAAGGGAGCTTACTGCTGGCAAATTGGTTGACTTGGTTCTTGACACAGGAGGCTGAGGGGTGAACCTATGGAGGTTGATGAAATCATGAGGGGCCTAGATAGGATGAATAACCAATGTCATTTTCCTGAGGGTGGGGGAGTCTAAAACTAGAGTGGAGAGGTTTAAGGTGAGAGGGGAAAGATTTAAAAAGGACCCATGGGGCAACTTTTTCACCCTGACGGTGGGTCGTTGATGGAATGAACTGCCAGAGATGGTGATGGTTGCAGGTACAGTTACAACGTTTAACAGATATTTGGAAAAGTCCATGAGTAGGAAAGATTTAGAAGGATATGGGCCAAACGCAGGCAAGTGGGACTAGTCCTAATTTGGGAAACTTGGTCAGCATGGAAGAATTGGACTGAGATCTATGTCATTGCATCAAAGACTCCACTTCAAAGGAGACTGGGTATAATGTTAAATTGAGGTCCTACCTGTTCTCTAAAGGTGAATGTGGAAGATCCTGTGCTACTTTTCAAAGAAGAAAAGTGAAGTTATCCCTAATAGCCTGGCTCAGTAATTATCTTTCGTCCTTGACTGTGAAGCGCTTTGATTTGCCCTGTGTTTGTGACAGGTGTTATATAAATGCACCTTCTTTATTTTAAATATTTAGGTAGTCTACAAAGAAAAGGTTTGGAATTCCATTGCTGAACAGTGAACTATTCACCACCTTTCACGTCATTGGCATTTCAAGACGCAGTTCTCTGGGACTAAAGTCAACGTCAAATTGGCCAGAACGGTGTTCACAAGATGTGTCATACGCTGAACTATTTTCCCATCAGTTCCAACTTAGGCTGACAAACTTTAACCTTTCCAAAGAAGGGTCTTGATCTGATACGTCAACTTTCCTGCTCCTCTGATGCTTATTGGCCTGATGTGTTCATCCAGCTTCACACCGTGTTATGACAAACTTTAAGCCTGGTGCTATCAACCGGTTCATTGAGAATGAGTTATAATCCCAGCCACGACACATGCTGCATGCAGTATATGAGTACTGCCAAGCCTACAGTCCCTGCATCAGCCTTAACTAATTTGGAAAAGCAACCCGTGATCTTGTACAAACAACAAGGAACAGGTTATTCTTTAACATCACATTATTGCAAGATTAAACTGCATTGTTAATATTCAACAAGTGGTTTTAACTTCCATGATGGCCTGAAAGAGCCAGGTTATTGATGAGACACCAGTCTGTCTCAAAGTGGGCAAAACAGTGAGACTCAGAGTATGAACTTACCAGTCATTCTTTGTCAAAATTAATCATTAAAGTTAAAATAAGAGTGAAGCATTGTCGCATTAGTGTTGTTCCTGGAGTGTTCACCATTCCAAACTAGATTGACATTGGCCTTTAAGATTCAGATACTATGTCTAATTGTGGAAGATGGAATGGCTTGAGTACAGAAGGAGACCTCCGACATAGAATCATAGAAACTAGCTGCAGCAGTTTGTCATTCAGCCCTTCAAGACTCCCATGCTATTCAACATGGCTGATCATCCAACTGAGTATCATTTTTGTTCTTATTCATTCATAGGATGTGTGCATCATTGGCTAGACCAGCATGTATGGTTCATTGCTAATTGCCCAGGGGGCTGAAATAGCTCCATGAAGGCCAGTATCCCATCACCAAGTTTTATTCACCCTTTTATTCACACACTCACAGTACATGGCACTAACCCAGAGTTGGTCCCTAGAGGGAGCAGAACCCTTAACACTCCTGTTTATATCTGTCAGCCAGGGCTCCCTGATTGGACCAGATTAACAATCCCATTCAGGGAACTCATATTCTATGAGTTTCACCTGGCTGACTTTGTTACAATCACTACAAGGTGCAGTTAAGAGTCAACCACATTGCTATGGGTCTGGAGTCATATGTAGAGCAGACCAGATAGGGACAGAGTTTCCTTCCCCAAAGGACATTAGTGAACCAGATGGGTTTTTCCCCAGCAATTGGCGAGTTTCATTGACTACGTTAGATTCTTAATTCCAGAAGTACTTCAAATTCTACCATCTACCATCATAAGAGGCAGACTCAGGACCCAGAACATTACCTGTACCTCTGGATTAAATAGAACAACAACCATACCCCAGACTATTATCTCATTCGTTCCCACTTGAATCATGTACTCTCTGATCCCTTAGGCTCTGAGATCTAATTCCTTCATGAAAAAAGTTTTGGCCTCAACCCTTTCTGATGCTGAAAATTCAACAGGCTCACCACTATTTGAAAGAGTTCAGAAAAGATTTACAAGGATGTTGCCAGGGTTGGAGGGTTTGAGCTATAGGGAAAGGCTGAATAGGCTGGGGTTGTTTTCCCTGGAGGGTCAAAGGAAGACGTTTCTAAAGTCATGAGGGGCATGGATAGGGTGAATAAACAAGGTCTTTTCCCCATGATAGGGGGGTCCAAAACTCTATGGCATAGGTTTAAGGTGAGAGGAAAGATTTAAAAGGGACCTAAAGGAGAACACTTTCATGCAGAGGGTGGTGCATATATGGAATGAGCTGCCAGAGGAAGTGGTGAAGGCTGGTACAGTCACAAAAGATATCTGGATGGGTACATGAATAGGAAGGGTTCAGAGGGATATTGGCCAAATACTGGTGAATGGAACTAGACCAGTTTAGGATATCTGGTCAGCATGGGCAAGTTGGACTGAAGGGTCTGTTTCTGTGCTATACATCTCTATGACCCTATGACTGTCTGCGTGAAGAGATTTCTCCTCATCTCAGTCCTAAATGGCCTACCCCATATCAGCTCAAAGCCTCCAGCTTTCTGCAAAAATAACTCCTGATTCCTCTGCCTTACCTGATATTCTTTTGCTATTCAGTGACAATGAAAAAAATGGATTGAAGCTTCAATCAAGATTAGTCAATTGGTCATGTGGTGACATCATTATTGGATGGCATTGAATAATTAGTCCATTTTAATTCTTAACCTCATGGGATTGGAAGTGGATTGTGTGGTATGAATAACGTTATAGAATTGATACAATAAATGGCAGAAACCTAAAGCCATTTCATTTCCTTTTGCACAATTTTAACCAAACCATATCTCACCTTGGTGACCTCTTTAATCCTGAACATCTTGTCACCACACCACCACTCCTATCCTCTTCAGTAATCATTCCTGTTCTTCCACTTCCCCAAGTTGCACATCTCTGCACCCTGTCATTAAAGCCCTTCAAGGGAAGGAGTATAACAGGGACAAGTGGAGGCCATTCAGCCCTTAATGTTCTGAAATGTCAACTCTCTTGTTTTCTTCACAGATGCTGCCAAGCTTTTAGAGCAACTTCTGTTTTCGCTCCTGGGTCATAAATCTTTCAACCCATTACCCATAATACACTTGTCTATCAAGTTCTCCAGTGAAAGGTCGTTGAGCTGAGATGTTGCTATATCCATTTCCTGAGGTAAATAGAAATAGCTAATCCACCTTCTGTTGTATCTAATTGCTCCAGGTAGGCCAACGATCTGTCAACTATAACATCAGAACACATTCAATCGCAAGAATTACTACATTTTTGCATTCAATTCAATAGGAGCAGAGATCATTTCGAGTTTTCAATAGGTCACTCAGAACAGTTAGGAGATCACTAAAGAGGAGTGATAGAGTCATAGTCATACAGCATGAAAACAGGCTCTCCCATCCAATCAGCCCACACTGATCATAATCCCAAACTAAACTAGTCCCACCTGCCTATGCTTGGCCCATATCCCTCCAAACTTTTTCTATTCATGCACTGACTCAAATGTCTTTTAATTGTTGTAACTGTGCCTGTATCCACCACTTCCTCTGAAAATTCATTGCACACAAACCAATCTCTGTGTAAAAGAGTTGACCCCGTGTCTTTTTTAAAATCTTTCTCCTCTCACCTTAAAAATATGCCCCCTAATCTTGAAAGTCCCCATCCTAGGGAAAAGGCACCTGCCATTCACCTTACCTACACCCCTCATGATTTTATAAACCTCAAAAAGGTCACCTCTCAAATATTACAGACATTTAGGAAAAGAAACAGACAGAGGCAGAGGGAGCTTCCACATTAGGCAGTGCTGTGTTTCGCTATACTGCTAGGCGGCAGTCAGTCAGAATCCGAGAGCTATTGGATGGCTCTGTGCTGATGGAACACAGGGAGGAGTTCTAAGAATTCCTAGATAGCTAAGAGTTGGAGTCAGGACTCAGGAAATGTTCTGGGAGTTCTATAGAAGCAATGTGCCAAAAACTGTTAAATACAGCAGGGGTGAGAAGTAAAAACCACATGGTAGTATTCGCTTTGTGTAGGTAAGTAAGATTAGACTCCAGAGAACAATGGGTGTAGTACCAGCTTGGTGAAGATAGCTGAGATAATGGGAACTGCTGATGCTGGAGAATCGATGATAACGAAGTGTGGGGCTGGATGAACGCAGCAGGCCAAGCAGCATCTTAGGAGCACAAAAGCTGACGTTTTGGGCCTAGACCCTTCATCAGAAAAGCCTTTTCTGATGAAGGGTCTAGGTCTGAAACGTCAGCTTTTGTGCTCCTAAGATGCTGCTTGGCCTGCTGTGTTCATCCAGACCCACACTTTGTTATCTATGGTGAAGATAGCTGCCTGCATAAAAGCTGAAACTGTACCTGCGAGTAGCTACTGGTATATAGCTTCAGAGTACAGGGATGTGTAAACCAAAGAAACAGTTTGACCAATTAGGAGCAGTTATTGAAGCAGTCTGTGGCAGAATGGTTCATGAGATTTTCAAGAGCAGATCAGCAAAAGTAAAGAATTGCAACCCTTTGGGAAGTTTAATGAGATTTGATAACCTACTGCTATGCAGTACAGTTAGGTACTGTTATGTAATGTTAACATCTAAGTGAAGTTGCTGAAAAATTCCTGGGATCTGTATTGATCACATTTCCGAATTGATGTAAACTAGAAGTATACTTTCATCTGTTATACATATAGGCCATTTGTTAAATAGATGCTAAGATGTCCATGGGCCATAGATTATATACTATTCTAATGTTATACAGCATAGTTAAAGCTCTATGTTCAATACTGGAATTTAATTTTTATTTGCTTGTTTCTCTGTTACTACGTTCTGCTGTTCTTATGTCCCTATGGTCTTTAGTTGGTCTATCACCTGTCCCCATGGCTCAATCACACAATTCATTCAGCATTAATGTATGACAGACTGGACTGAACCCTAGCCTTGATACCAATACAAACTGCAAGACGACAGATCTCACCTAGACTTTATGCAGGCACATTGCCAGCAATAATCTTCATCCATAGCCAAACACCTTTCACCAAACTGTGCTGCGCTTTAATTAAATATAAACATACACAACTGGCATCAGTCAGAGGTGAAATAAATCAGAACCAGTATCAAACTGTGGAAATCTGTGTCACTTTGAATTATGTTCTGTCAAGATATTTGGGATTGCTGACTCAGCATCCTGTAAGCTTTCAGATGGGTTTTCTTAGCCATCTATGAGAACGGAAACAAAGCAATGAACTTTTCCCAGCCGCAAACACATTTCCGCAGTACTCAGAACACTTGTTGCATTGCTGCATTGATTATTATGTTCCTAGCCAAAACAGCATATACCAGCAAACTCCACACCCTCCCAACTGCTTCCTCACGCAGACTGTTGCTTGGAGCAGCGTCGAAACCAACAGGTGACAAAACTGGTTTTATTACAGGGTTCAAAAAGTCTCCAGAATAAACATCTTTAGCGCTCTTGTGGTGCAGCAATAGCATCCCTACCCCTAGACTGGGAGACATGGGTTCAAGTCCCACCTGCTTTAGAGGAGTGTCATGCATTGTTGTTTAGGGAAAAACAGGTGAAGTAAATTTTTAAAAATTAACACAATTTTCCAAATCTGTGCCTTCAAACAGTTTTGTGAGGATTCTCTGCAGGCCAAAAGTGTAATAAATAGCTACACTAGGTTATCACCAATTTATCTCTTGATTCGTAGGTTGCTTGTTCAATTCTAGCCCCAGTGACTTGAGAACACCACCTCGGGTGAACACTTAGCGTGGTGCAGAGAGAGAGCGCTGCATTGACTGCATGTCAGATGAGACACCGCACTCTCTCCGATGAGCATTACAGATCCCCTTGTGCCCTTGTCAAGCAGAAAGGAGGAACTGCCTACTGGATTCCTGCCTGTTATTTCTCCCTCAGTCAAAACACATCAACTAGTCACTGCGAGATGCTGTTTGAATAGAACAGAATAGAGCAGCTAATTATTGTCACATGTAGTTTAGCAAAAAAAAAGTGAAAACTTCTATAAGGCGCCAGACTGTAGGACCTCAGTTAGTGAAAGAACTCATAAATAAGAAAAAAAACAAAAGTTCATCACAGTTCAATGAACATAGAACATATAACATGGAACGTAGAACAGCCCAGGCCCTTCAGCCCACGATGTTGTGTTGATCTGTTATCCTACTAAGATCAATCAACCCTGCATAGCCTACATTTTATTATCCTCCATGTGCCTATCCAAGAGCCACTTAAAAGTCTCTAAAGTATCTGACTCCACTACCACTGCTGGCAGCGCATTCCACACACCCACCCCTGATATCCCCCCATACCTTCCTCCAATCACCTTAAAATTATGCCCCCTCTCAATAGCCATTTCCACCCTGGGAAAAAGTCTCTCGCTATCCAAGCCATCTGTGCCTCTCATCATCTTGTGCACAAGAATGAATGAATAGATGGTTCCTGCATTCGGAATACACTGGAAAACCAGACCACGATGAGGCCACCCTACCACGCTAGGACTAGACCTTCATGCAGGGCTGTTGGAAGACCTGGAAGCAATCTCTGAAGCAAGGATAAAGCCTCCACACCAGGACAAGACTGCCATGCCAGGCTGAGACCACAGCTCGTGGACAAGACCACCCTGTGGGTGCCAGGCCTATACCGCCAATCCGGGCCATTGGAAGCCGCCATGTTGCTGGGTCTGGGCAGGGGGAAGGCACCTTCAGCCAAAGCCGTTAAAAGAAAGGAAGGTACCACAATAAATGGAAACATAAGAAAAGGCATGGAAAGACAACGAAAAGATAAAGCACACAGAGGGATTTGGCTGCACTCACATTGGCTCCTCTGCTTTCCACATTCTTCTTCAGTTCCCTGCCTGAAGTCAAACCTCCAAAATGGGTCGAGCAAGGTAGTGGGTCCCAAGTCCAAACCCGGGCCGAACTGGATGTAAGTAGTGGGGGTGTCAGTGAATGTGGTGGATTGACAAGGGGGTGATAATTTCTGTCTTCTGGCAGGACAAATTGGGGTAGGCGAAGGCCTAGTGGTGTTATAGCTAGACTATTAGTCCGGAATGTAGCTAATGTTCTGGGGACCCGGTTTGAATCCCATCACAGCAGATGGAGGAATTTGAATTCAATTAAAAAAAGAGCCTGGAGTTAAGAGTCTACCGATCACCATGAAATCATTGTCAATTGTCTGAAAAACCCATCTGTTCACTAATGCCCATCAGGGAAGGAAATCTGCCATTCACACCTGGTCTGGCCGACATGTGACTCCAGACCCACAACTCTAGTACCGGAAAAGACAACAGCAGAAACAGCCCTGTCGACCCTGCAATGCCCTCCTCACTGACATCTGGGGGTTAGTGCCAAAATTGAGAGAGGTGGCTCACAGACTAGTCAAGCAACAGCCTTTCACAGCCATACTCACAGAATCATACTGTACAGACGCCATCACCATCCCTGGATATGTCCGTCCCATTGGCAGGACAGACCCAGCAAAGGGGGTGGTACAGTGGGATATAGTCAGGAGTTCTCAACATTGACTCCACACCCCATGAAGTCTCATGGCTTCAAGTGAAACATGGGCAATCCACCTGCTGATTACCACATACCGTCCTCCCTCAGCTGATGAATCAGTACTCTACAATGTGAGGAAGCACTGAGGATGGCAAGAGCACAAAATGTACTCTGGGTGGGGGATTTCAACGCCCACCACCAAGACTAGGTCAGCAGTTGTTTTATTGATCGAGCTGGCCAGGTCCTAAAGGACATAGCTACTGGACTGGGTCTGCAAAAGGTGGGGAGGGAACCAACAAGAGGGAAAAACATACTCAAACCTCATCCTTACTAATCAGTAGCTGCAGTTGCATCTGTCCATGACAGTATCGGTAAGAGTGACCATCGCACAGTTCTTGTGGAGGCGAGGTCCTGCCTTCACATTGAGAACAACCTCCATCATGTTGTGTGGCACTATCACCGTGCTAAATGGGACAGACTTTACACAGATCTAGTAACTCCAGTCTGGGCATCCATGAGATGCTGTGGACCATCAACAGCAGCAGAATTGTACTCCAGCACAATCTGTAACCTCATGGACCAGCATATCCCCCACTCAGCCATTACCATCAAACAAGGTGATCAACCCGTGTTCTATGAAGAGTGCAGGTGAGCATGTCAGGAGCAGCACCAGGCATACCTGAGGATGAGGTATCAGCATGGTGAAGCCACCAAACAGGATCGCTTGCACGCCAACCAGCAAATGCAGCCAAGTGATAGGCAGAGCTAAGCAAGCCCACGACGGACATATCAGATCTAAGCTCTGCAGCCCTGCCACATCCATCATAAATAGTGGTGAACAATAAAACAACTCACTGGTGGAGGAGTCTCCACAAATATCTCCATCCTCAACAATGGAAGAGCCCAGCACATTGTTGCCAAAGACAAGGCTGAAGCACTCGCAGCAATCTTCAGCCAGAAGTGTCGAGTGGATAATCCGTCTCGGCCTCCTCCAGTGGTCCCCAGCATTACAGATACCAATCTTCAGCCAATTCAATTCACTCCACGTGATATCAAGAAATGGTTGGACACACTGGATACTGCAAAGGCTACGGTCCCTGACAACATTCTGGCAATAGTACAGAAGACGCGTGCTCCAGAACTTGCCACTCCCCTGGCCAAGCTGTTCCATTACAGTTGCAACACTGATACCTACCTGGCAATGTAGAAAAAGGCCCAAGAATATCTTGTACACAAAAAGCAGGACAAATCCAACCAGGCCCATTACTGCCTCATCAGTCTCCTCTCGATCATCAGTAAAGTGATGGAATGTGTCAGTAATAGTACTATCAAGCAGTACCTGCTCAGAAACAACCTGCTCAGTGACTCCCAGTTTGGGTTCCACCAGGGCCACTCAGCTCCTGATCTCATTACAGCCTTGGTTCAAACATGGACAAAACAGCTGAATTTCAGGGTGAGGTGGGAGTGACAGCCCTTGACATCTAGACTGCATTTGACCAAGTGTGGCATCAAGGACCCCTTGCAAAACTGGAATCATTGGGTATCAGGGGGCAAATTCTCTGCTGGTTGGAGTCATACCTGACACATAGGAAAATGGTTGTGGTTGTGGGAGGTCAATCATCTCAGCTTCAGTGCATCACTGCAGGAATTCCTCAGGGTAGTGTCCTTGGCCCAAACATCTTCAGCTGCTTGATCAATGACATTTGCTGCAGAAATGGTTATGTTCGCCTATGATTGTACAATGTTCAGCACCATTTGTGACTCCTCAGGTACTGAAGCAGTCAGTGTTCACATGCAACAAGATCTGGACAATATCCAGCCTTGGGCTGACGAGTAGCAAGTGATATTCACGCCACACAAATACCAGGCTATGACCATCACCAATGAGAGACAATCTAACCACTGCCCCTTGACATTCAAAGATGTGACCATTAATGAGTCCCCCACAATCAACATCCAAAGGGTTATCATTGACCTGAAACTCAACGGGACTCACCACATAAACACAGCGGCTACAAGAGCAGGGAAAAAGATAGGAATATTGCGGTACCTAACTCACCTCCAGACTCCTCAAATCCTGTCCACCATCTACAAGGCACAAGTCATGAGTGTGATGGAATATTCAACATCTGAGTGGATGGGTGCAGCTCCAATAACTCTCAAGAAGCTTGATACCATCCAGGACAAAGCAGCCCGCTTGATTGGCACCGCATCCACAAGCACCCACTCCCTCCATCACTAACACTCAGTAGCAGCAGTGTGTACTATCTACAAGATGCACTGCAGAAATTCACCAAAGATCCTAGACAGCACCTTCCAAGCCACGACCACTTCCATGTAGAAGGACAAGGGCATCAGATACATGGGAACACCACCCTCTGCAATTCCCCTCCCAGCCACTCACCAACATGACTTGGAAATACATTGCTGTTCCTTCACCATCACTAGGACAAAATCCTGGAATTCCCTCCCTGATGGCATTATGAATCAATTCACAGCAGGTGAACAGCAAAGGTTCAAGAAGACAGCTCACCATCACCTTGTCAAGAGCAACAAGGGATGGGCAAGGAATGCTGACCAGACAGCAACGCCCACAACCCACAAATATTTTTTTTTAAATGGAGTGGTTTGGTGGCTAGCATGGCTGCCTCACAGCACCAGGGACCCAGGGTTTGATTCCACCCTCGGGCAACTGTCTGCATGGAGTTTGTGTTCCCTTCCCATGTCTACATCGGTTTCCTCCCATAGTCCAAAGACGTGAGGGTTGGATGGATTGGCCAAGTTAATAGCCCATAGTGTGCGGGGATGTGCAAGCTTGATGAGTCAGCTATGGGAAATGCAGAGTTATAGGGTAAGGGGTGGGTCTGGCTCAGATGTCCTTCGGAGGGACAGTATAGACTCTGTGGGCTGGATGGCCCCCTTCCACGGTCTAGGGATTCTGTGATAGCACCCAGCCACTGCAGAACTCAGCAGCGTTGCCACCCCAATGGTAACAGCGGGACTGAGGTAATGCAACAATGAGCAACTGTTCTCCGGGCAAGTTCTACAATGACCTAGCAACCCGAGTGGGACAAATTATAATTTAGACATCAGCGTGTTTAATACGAGCATGTTATTAACTAGTTTATTGGATAGATCAACAGGACACAAACCAATCCAGAATTTGAATCTGGAAAATTTGGTTATTCTAAAAATCACAGCCCTGAATTCATCAACTGCTGATGGCGTGTTCCCTAAACTGCAGGGAAACCGGCTTTCAGCCCTGAACCTACCAGCTGCATAGAGCATATACCCCTTCCTTTCCTTCAAGGGCATATTCTCTGAGAAAGGTGGCAAAACAAAAGACTTCCATTGTATAGCATATTTCATGGTCTCAGGACAGCCTGAAGACTGTGAAGTATTTCAGAGTGTTGTCGCTGTTGGAAAGGTGGGAAACACCGCAGCCAATTTGCACACAGTGCAACATGATGATGATTGGACAATTTATTTCTGTGGGGTTAGTTGAGGGACAATTATTGACCAGGACACCTATGAAAATGCCTTTGTTCCTCTTCAGAATAGCTCCCATTATCTTTTGTATCTAACTGAGCAGGCACAAGAGAGCTCATACCAACCAGAAGATATCACTGACAATGTAGCACTCCCTCAGTACTGAGTATGAGAATTGATTTTAACTATGGTAACAAGGTGTGAAGCTGGATGAACACAGCAGGCCAAGCAGCATCATAAGAGCAGGAAGGCTGACATTTCGGGCCTGGACCCTTCTGAAAAAGCAGTCCTGCTGCTATGATGCTGCTTGGCCTGCTGTGTTCATTCAGCTCTACACCTTGTTATCTCAGATTCTCCAGCATCAGCAGTCCCTACTGTCTCTGATTGATTTTAACTATCACTGGCAGAGTAGTGCTCCCTCAGCATTGGAGTACGAGTCTTGATTGTAACTGTCACTGACAGTGCAGCTCTCCCTCAATACTGGTAGAAACTTTGGTTTGGGAGATCAAGTCTCTGGAATGGGAGCCTGGCTGATAGCTTTCTGACCCCTCATCGAGTTAGTTTGGAAAATTGTACAAGCCAAAAAAGGAAGGTTGATTCTGTTGCCTCTGAGGAATATCCTCAGAATTGATTACTAGGTATTATGATTATTCAAGCCTGCACAGTATCACATCCGTACAATCTGAACAGTTTTGGAATCTGGACGGTCTTTGGCATTATCACAGAAGTTAAAAGTGCACTCTGCCTTTTGAATCAAGCCAGTGGAAAATTTGGCACTGACATGCGCCTCTTCCTGATTTTTACGATGAGACTCTGGTTTACCTATGCTTCAAACACTCATACAAATGTACCCTGTGGCTAACCCTCAGCAATTCATCTATCTAAAGTTGGAACTAGATAAGGCCAACTTAGAAGCGTCACTCACTTCTCTCTGTCTCCCTCTCCACCCCCACCTCCTCTCCCACAAGGTCATTGTGACTCGTAGGTGCAAAATGCATCTTTCTCCTCTTCCCTGATGTCCTTTGACTTCAGTTTCCATGGGAACGCTAATCCACTGTTATGTGCCAGGTCAAATGGCTATTTATCTTACAAGTTAGAGGAACATAAAGACCAGAGGAGCAATCAATTTGAAGCAAGCAAAACATATTTGTATCCAGAGAGCCTGAACATGAAAACAGTTTACAATTCAACTGCTGTTATAGCTGTACGGCCCAGTTTCGTTTCTGCCTTTAATTTAATTATGTGCGACATTTGTTCTGCTTTCACAGTGGCACAGAATCCCAGCAAATAGAAAGTTTGTTCATTTTGTACCATTGCTGTTTTATTATGAAATGAACTGCTCTTGGTGATCGACATTATTCACACCTCTCTCTCTCTTCTCAAGACTAGTGGTTCCTCTTTCACTGCCACAATCAGTTGGCTTGAATGGAAATGTATGTATCTGGTCTCCAGTCAACAAATGTTGACACATTGCTCTTATACCCCCAACATGCTGAGCTGGGGATGTGGTTACGGTAAAGGGCCATTGTATTCTGACACCGTTGCTGTGTGGAGAGCTAGCCTCTGGTGAAAATAAACCAATCCTTGTCACAGTTGACTCACGGCACTGAGGTAGACCTTGTTTGACCTCTCACACAACCGGTCATGTCATTCAGGGTTTGGGCTCCACCTGATGTTCCTGGTTGCAGGGATTCCTGAACTAAGGATCGGGAGTTTAAGACCATCACTGACAAGAAGTTCTGGAGAAATCTCTTCATCCAGAATGTGGAAGACACCAAATCTGGTTGAGGTGAACGATGCTTTGAACAGAACACTATGCTGATAGCATGAGAGGAAATAAGATGAGAAGAAGTTTGCACCAATTAGCTCCAATATGGCTCAATGGTTAGCAATGCTGCCTCAGGGCATGGGGGATCCGAGTTCAATTCCACTTTCAGGTGTCTATCTGTCTGTGTGGAGTTTGCATGTTCTCCCTGTGTCTGCGTGGGTTTTCTCCAGTCCCACAGCAGCAATGTCACTGGACTAATTACCCAGAAGATTAGGCTGATGTTGTGGGGAACAAACAGGTGAATTTGCTGGATGAAACTCATCAGGTCTGGCAGCATCTGGGGAGAGAGAAACACGGAAATAATGTTGACTTTTCTTCAGCGACACAGGCTTGAATCCGACCGTGGCAGCTAATGAAATTTGAATTCAGTAAAATCTGGGATATAAAGTGGTGAAAATGGGCACCACATAACCAATGTTGATTGTAAAAATGCATCTGATTCTCTAATGGCCTTTTGGGAGGGAAATATGCCATCCTTACCTGGTCTGGCCTACATGTGACTCCAGACCCACAGCAATGCGGTTGACTCTCAAGCTGTCCTTTGGTCAATTGGGGATGGAAAGCAAGCATTGGTCTAGCATCCCACGAATGAATTTGTTTTCTTAAAAATCAGGATCAAAAACAAAGTTGCTGGAAAACCCGGCTCAGAACCCGGTCCTGAAACGTTAACTCTGTTTTCTCCTCCACAGATGCTGCCAGACCTGCTGAGCTTTTCCAGCAACTTTGGTTTTGTTCCTGTTTTATAGCATTTGCAGTTCTTTTGGTTCTCCTTGAAAATCACTTTGGTAATTTCCTCTCTGTTCTCATTGAAATGACATTGGCGTCAAGCTCCAACCATTCTGAAATTGGAGTGGAATTCACAAACCAAGAAGGTATATTTCTGTTGCGCATTCCTTGTCAGTTGGCTACATTTCATGGAGTCAAGCCAGACTGGAAACACTCAGTTGGGCTTGTGCTAATCTGCACATCAACCTCTCCCCCGTCCCTTTTGAATACAACCAATAGCTAACTTTGCATTGGTTTGGATACCACAATTGTCCTCTCCTGGAGTAGCATTGAATCTCCAGATGTAGGCAGCATAGTAGTCAGCACTGCTGCCTCACGTTGCCAGGACCCGGGTTCGATCCCAGTCTTGGGTGACTATCCGTGTGGAGTTTGAGGCACGTTCTCCCCGTGTCTGTGTGGGTTTCCTCCCACAGCCCAAAGATTGGGAGAGGGGAGTCTGTGTGGACTGCGCAATAGGCTAAACAGCCTGTTTCCACACCGTAGTGATTCTGTTTAGTTCTATGATCAGTCAGGCTCAAGTTACCCTGCTGTAGACCCAAACTGTCTAATGGGCAAGATTCAAAGACAAACAGATGGGCTTGCCTACAATAGGGAGGAGAGGTGGCATATAGTTAACGCTGTAGAATTCCTAGAAGCCGATCAAGTCCACCTTGACCCTGTGAACAGCATCCTGCCCAGACCCAGCCCTTACAACTCTGTACTTCCCATAGTTAATCACCCAACCTACACAGACACAGGGAGAATGTGCAAACTCCACACAGACAGTCTCCCGAGGTGGGATTGAACCCGGATCCCTGGTGTCGTGAGGCAGCAGAGCTAGCCACTGTGCCACAAGGAGGGAAGCAAATGTGCTTATCTTATAATCTATTGCATATTGATGTTAAAGCTTATAATAACTCCATTGTAAATTCTGACTGAAGCATAACAGACCTTTTCTAAAAAAACAGTAATCACATACCAGCCTGTAACAAATACAACGGAATTTATTTCAGCAATGATGTAAGTTTCAGACAATAAGGAAGGCTGTACCTGATTTAAATGTCCAAATAAAATTATGTTATTCAGTTCAATTTGAATTGTCTGGGCTAAACCTTCAGTCAGTCAAGTTCATGCACAGATCTATAATTTGTTCATATCACAATTAAAGCCGTGCTGCTCTGAAACAAGCTTTAAACTGCATTAAATATCTTAACACTGGCAAATAGGAATGTAGGATGATCTATTAATGCATTGAACTTTGTTGCTTGTACTTTCTGCTATTAAAAGAGGCCAGGACAATTATGACAATTAAGTTTAGGGTCTGCATTCAGATGGATAGCTAATCTCTTTGGTTTATTATCTTACAAAAGATAGCAGGGCATTTAAAACAAAAATGGAGCAAGCCAATGGACTATCACTCCAGAGGCTCAGATTAATGGTCTGAGGCCATGAATACAATTTCCACCAACAGCAACTTGTGGAATTTAAATGCAGTTAGCCAATCTGAACAAAATGCTTGTCTAATTAAAGTAATAATGAAACTATCACATGCTGTTGTTAAAACTTCACCAATGCCACTTGATATGCTGTTCTTACCCATAGTCTCACCGATTTGTGACTCCACACACAGCAATGTGGTTGGTTCTTAGCTACCGTCTGAAATGGCCTCGAAAGTAACCAAGTTAGGAATGGGCTAAATGCTAACCTCGCCAGTGATAACCATGATCCCATGAAAGAATTTTTTTTAAATCTCCAAGTAAAGGAACTGGTTAGGAGTCACTTCATGATGCAGGCCTCTCCTTGACTGATACTGGAAACACTCATCAACCTGAGTTTCCTTTACTTGGTTCCCGTATCTCCATAAATAGGGTGGTTAGCACAGCTGCCTCACAGCGCCAGGAACCCAGGTTTGATTCCACTTTCAGGCGACTGTGTGTGGAGTTTGCACATTCTCCCCGCGTCTGCGTGGGTTTCCTCCAGGAAAAATAGCCCCAGCCTATTCAGCCTCTCCCTTTAGCTCAAACCCTCCCAACCTGGTAACATCCTTGTCAATTTTTTCTAAACTATTTCAAGTTTCACAACACTATAGCAAGATCACCAGAACTGAACATAGTAATCAAAAAGTGGCCCTAACCAATGCACTGTACAGGCACAACATGACCTCCCAACTCCTATACTCAATGCACTGACCAATAAAGGCAAGCGTACCAAATGCAGCCTTCACAGAACATAGAACAATACAGTGCAGAACGGGCCCTTCGGCCCTCGATGTTGCGCCGGCCTGTGAGCAAATCTAAGCCCATCCCCCAAAAGCCCATTACCCTGTCTATCTGTGATTCCACATTCAAGGAACTATGAACCTGTACTCCAACATCTCTTTGTTCAGCAGCACTCCCCAGGACCTTGTCATTAAGTGTATAAGTCCTGCCCTGATTCACCTTTCCAAGACCGCTATTTGCTGTTGCTCAACCTCAGCACAGAATTATCAGAGTGTTCTTCCTCAGTCTCTTCATTCATTATTGGTGAGGAACTTCTGTTCCTCCACAATGTAGCACTGTGATCAGTGATGACTGTGTGCAATCTGGGCTGCATACATATTCTCAAAACCATTGTTGGTATCTACGTATATATATTTGGATTCCTAGCTCACACACTCTGCCAAGTACATAGTTGCCTACTTCCCACTTACGGTGTATGTTTTTCATTCCCCTCTACTTTTGTAGTAGAATGTCCTGCATCTCAGAATTGTTGGAAAGTTACATGGGGATTACAATTCCTTTTAGATTGGTACCGCACAAACACGCAGCAACACAATGTAGAACTCCTGCTTTGTTGCTTGATGATGACTGATTTTATGGCGCATACCACAAGCTCTGCTAGATTCTTTGAACACAGATAGTGGAGTGACATTGTGATACGGGCCATTCCCTTATTAATACACACTTTGCCAGTGAGCTGCATTCTGTTGTAATCTATTCTGGACAAACTGAAAATAGTGTCATCATGTCAGCAATGATCACACTAAATCATCGAGAAATGGCAAGTTTCCTGTCACAGGAATGTAATTGACCCCATGCACTGTGATTAGATTCATTGATGTTTTCACCCAAGGAATGGATAGGCCATCATGAGGATATAGAGACTTCCTTCGCTGCTGGGGTTGACGCATTTCAAATGCCTTAACATGCACTCATGAACCCCTAGCCAGATCTCAGATTCATGTGTTGATGTCTTCGTTCCACACCAATACTCCCAGGTGTAACAGGGACAGAATAAGCTGGTGTTATGCCTGTGGTTTGATTCATTTCCCTTGAAAATTACATATTGTGATGTGTCAAGTCTATCGCTGTGTGGTCTTTATTCTATTTTTTGATTTCATTCACAGAATGACGGCATCACTGACCAGGCCAGCATTAATTGTCCATCCTTAATTGCCCAGAGGGCAGTTACGAGTCATCCACATTGTTGTGGGCCTGGAGTCACGTGTAGACCAGGTAAGGATGGCAGTTTCCTTCCCTAAAGGACTTCAGTGAACCAGTAGGATTTTCCTCCTGACATTCAGCAATAGATTCACAGTCATCATCAGAATCTTAATTCCAGATATCTATTGAATTCAAATTCCACCATCTGCCATGTCTCCCGAACATTACCTGGGTCTCTGGATTAACAGCCGGCTGATAATACCACGAGTTCATTGCCTCCCCTTCTCAGGTACCTCTTCCATACCAACAGGCCATCCCTGAATTGTAATCCTTTACAAACCCTGTGGGTGCTTGTCATTAACCAGCTCTGACCAAGTTACAACAGATTGATTCTGGGAATGTCTTTAACTCCACAGGCTAAAGGATTTCTGCATTCAATTCTGGTCGCCGTGTTACGGGTCCGTGCGCAAGCATGAGCCTAACCTTCCCGGTAGCCGGTCATTTTACCACAGCATCCTGCTCACATGCCCACTTGTCTGTCCTCGACATGCTGCAGGGCTTCAGTAACTCGTAGCGCAAACTGGAGGAACATCTCATCTTCAGGCTCGGCACTTTACGGCCTTCTGATCTTAATACTGAGTTCAACATCTGCAGATTGTGATCCCATTCCCATTCCTTTTCTTTCTTTTACTTGTTGCATTCTCTGTCACCGTGTCTTCTCTCCCCACTCCCCACTCCAGCAGGGCCATCTGTTCTTTCCACACTAGCAGTAAGATACACCATTGTTCTGCCGTTCTTATATTCCAATCTCTTCATCTACTCTATCAGCCCCCACTCTCCCCCCTCACCATTGATTACATACTGCCCCTTTCATATCAATAAAGAGTCATCTGGACTTGAAACGCTAGCTTTCCTTCTCCATAGATGCTGCCTGACACATTGTGATTTCCAGCATTTTTTGCTTTCATAACATAAGATTGAGTACACATGACAATAAAACATCATTCTAATTCTAACATTAGAACTAAGATCAGGAGTAGGCAATTCACCCCCTCAGCCCTGCCCCACCATTTAATATGATCATGACAAATTTCATCTCCACCTTGACTCCTCTTTCCTGCTCACTCCCCATTCTCATTCTAGATTTCCTCATGTGAGGAAATATCCTCTCTATATCGACTTTGTTAACTTCTCATTCTCCAAAAGTCTAGAGAGTATAGACCCAAATTACACAATCTCTAGTCATAAATCAAGCTATTAGGGGAGGTCAGAGATAGTAAGAACTGTCGATGCTGGAGTCAGAGACAACAGTGTGGAGCTAGAGGAACACAGCAGGCCAGGCAGCATCAGAGGAGCAGGAAAGCTGATGTTTCAAGTCATGACCCTTCTTCAGAAATCTAGTTGGCCTACTGGTACTATCACTAGGCAGAGACCTTGGCAATGATCTGGTGCCCAGGTTCAAATCCTGCCACGGCAGATGGTAGAATTTGAATTCAATAAATATTTGGAATTAAGAGTCTAATGATGACTGTGAATTGATTGTTGGGGGGAAAATCCAGCTGGTTCACTAATGTCCTTTAGGGAAGGAAACTGCCATCCTTACCTGGTCTGGCCTACATGTGACTCCAGGCCCACAGTAATGTGGTTGATTCTTAACTGTCCTCTGGGCAATTAGGGATGGGCAATAAATGCTGCCTAACCAGCAATGCCCTCATCCTGTAAACGAATGAAGGAAAATAAACTCCTCACCTCTGGAATCAATCTAGTGATCCTCTTCTGAACTGCACTGAGGACAGGAGTTGGGAGGTAATATTGTGGTGAGGACTTTGGCCACTTTTGAAATTCTACATAAAATTCTGGTCTCCTTGCTATTGCAAAGATGATGTTAAACTTGAAAGGATTCAGAGAAGACTTACAATAATGTTGCTGAGGTTGGAGGGTTTGAGCTGTAGAGAGATGCTGAATAGGCTGGGGATATTTTCCCTGCTAGCATCGGAGGTTGAGGGTTGACTTATAGAGGTTTATAAAATCATGAGGGGCATGGATAGACTGAATAGACATGGTCTTTTTCCCAGGGTAGGGGAATCCAAAGTTAAAGGGCATGGGTTTATGGTGAGAGGGGAAAGATTTAAAAGGGATCTAAGGGGCAACTTTTTCACACAGAGGGTGGTGTGTGTATGGAATGAGCTGCCAGAGGAAGTGGTGGAGGCTTGTTCAGTTACAACATTTAAAAGGCATCTGGGTGGGCACATGAATAGAAAAGGTTTAGAGGGACATGGGTCAAATGCTGGCAAATGGGACTAGTTAATTTAGGATATCAGGTCAGCATGGACAAGTTGGGCTGAAGGGTCCATTTCCATGTGGTACATCTCTATGACTCTATAGCTGCCTCCAACACAATTACATCCCTCCTTAAGTAAGGAGTCCAAAACTGTACACAATAACAAACTATACTACATTAGACAAAAATGTTCGAAAAATTTAATCGCAGACACCAAAAAGGGACTCAAATTTACAGTTTTCCTTTTATTTAAACAATATTCTTCCAAACTTAAAAACTGTCACCAGCTTTTTCACACCCATGTTTCTTGCACTTGGCACAGGCATGCTCTACCTTCTTCCAGTGGGTTTCTGAATATTCATTAGATGTATTTTCCTTACACTGGTATTTCTCCCCGAGATACCTAAAACAAATTGCAAACTGTACTTACTATTGCTTTAAAAGTCAGAGCAAACACAAGAATTTCCTAAAATTAGGTTACAGCAGTCTTTCAACCACACACATTGACTGACTGACCTCACAACTTTCTGTTTCTCTGTGTGTTCCTGGTCCCCATGTCTGAGCAACAACACAGTTCTTTATATCTCACTTTTCTTTCAATGCACTGAACTGCTAACCCCAACTTCTTCACTGCAACATGAGCAAGAAACTGCTAAGAAAGTACAGAAACACATCAAGAAGGTTCAGAGACACCCAAATGAAAGGCAAATTTCAGAAGATGACCAACTTTTCCACATTAGCAATATATGAATATGAGTAGGCCATTCAGCCCCTTGAGCCTGTGAGATTAGATTAGATTAGATTAGATTCCCTGCAGTGTGGAAACAGGCCCTTCGGCCCAACAAGTCCACACTGCCGCTTGGAGCATCCCACCCAGACCCATCCCCACACACCCCCTGAACACTACGGGCAATTTAGCATGGCCGATCCACCTAGCCTGCACATCTTCGGACCGTGGGAGGAAACCAGAGCACCTGGAGGAGACCCACGCAGACGTGGGGAGAACATGCAAACTCCGCACAGACGGTCGCCCGAGGCTGGAATCGAACCAGGGTCCCTGGTGCTCCAAGGCTGCAGATCATGGCAGTCTGTGGCCTGAACACTACGGGCAATTTAGCATGGCCGATCCACCTAGCCTGCACATCTTCGGACTGTGGGAGGAAACCAGAGCACCTGGAGAAGACTCACACAGACATGGGCAGAACGTGCAAACTCTGCACAGACGGTCGCCCGAGGCTGGAATCGAACCCAGGTCCCTGGTGCTGCAAGGCTGCAGATCATGGCAGTCTGTGGCCTAAGTCCACGTACTCTCCTTTGGCCCTATTCCCTCAGTACCTTTGCTTGAAAATGAAAACGCATCTAATTCAGATTTAAAACTTGCAACTTATCCAAGATGACAATGGTGTAGGATGCTTCACCTGGAGCTCATCCACTCCATCCATTTCTTTCTTTTTATTTTCTTTCTCTCTTTTGGCGGTTCTTTTCTCCTTTTCTTCACTCCTGGCCTCAGTGCGGACCCGGAAAGGTGTTAGGAGGCATTGGTTTAATGAGGGATTTAGTCTGCTCTATGGTAGTCTCTCGGCCCAGTGTGGCACGATCTCAGCCTTGATCCTTGGCCTGGACTCTTGACCCAGCTGATCTCTTGGCCCAAACTCTCAGCCCGGTGTGTCAGTGGGTCCTGCCTGGGTATTGTTTTTTCCCTTTATTCGTTTAAGGGATGAGGGAGTCGCTGGCTAGGCCAACTTTTATTGCCCATCCCTAATTGCCCAGAGAGCAGTTAAGAGTCACCCACATTGTTGTGGGTCTGAAGTCACATATAGGCCGGTCTGGGTAAGGGTGGCAATTTCCAGGACATTAGTGAACAAGATGGGGTTTTTTTTGGCAATTGACAATGGATTCACGGTCATCGTTAGATTCTTAATTCCAGATATTTTATTGAATTTGAATGCCACCATCTTACATGGTGGGATTTGAACCCAGGTCCCAAGAATATTATCTGGGTCTCTAAATTAATAGCCCTGTGATAATACCACTAAGCCATTGCCTCCCTATGTTACAGAGACAGCAACAGGAGATCAGTGAGGAGGCAGCTTCAGCAGTAGCAACAGCGATGGCATCGTGGCACAACGCAGAATGAGCGAACATTGAGGGAGTTCCCCCCAACGGGGGTTGTGCCCAAGAACAGGCAGCTGAGGTCTCCCAGAGAATGATCTAAGCAGAGTACACATCAAAGACTGTTAAGCTTTTAATGTTTTCCTTTATTTGCCTGGTTTATCGGACTTCAATGTTAAATTTCTTTATTTTCCTACTTATTCTATGAAGGTTATGCTTAACTTTATTAACTTTGTTTCTCTTACGACTTTATACCTATGTTTTTTGTATTTATGTACTTTATACCTAAGATAGCATGTGTACACTTTCACTGTACTCCTGTATTGCTGTACACATGACAATAAAATCTAAATCAAAATCTGATCCTACATCCACTGCCGTCTGTGGAAGAGAGTTCCAAATGTCTCCCATCTTTTGTGTGTGGAAGTGCTTCCTAACGTCTCTCCTGAACACTCTGGTCCTAATTCTCAGACTCTGTACCCTCATTCTAGAAATCCCTTCCAGTGGAAATAGTTTATCTTCATCTACCCTGTCTTTTCCTCTTAAGGGACATACAACCCCGTCAGAAATATTCGCAGACAAACAGACCCCCAGACTGCCAAGTAAAAAGTTTACAAAAACAACTCTTTAACAAAAAGAAAGCAAAACTGTCCCCCCTTTCCTTAATATATAAAATGCAAAATATAAGTTAAAGTTGCACAATGTTCTTAACACAGGAATGAGAGACCTTACTTCGAGAGGTGGAAAGAATGATCAAACTGGGATTAAATTCCTTCTACCAGAGTTAATAAAGGACTTCAAGTCATGATGAAGTTTAACAGAGTAGATAAAGAGACACTGTTTCCGTTGACAACAGGGCCAATAACCAAAAGACACAGATTGAAGATAATTTGCAATTAAAATCAGAAGAGAAATGGGAGAATTGTTTTTTGTTATAGTGGGTTGATAAGATCTGGAATACACTGTATAAGAGGGTGGAAGAAACTGACAAAGTGGTAACTTTGAAAAGGTAATCAGATTTGACAAACAAAACTCCGAACAAAACAATCAGAACAATAAACAAAGAGCTGGAGTTATGAGGCTTGTTGGATATCATTTTCAATGAGTTATCACACGTGTGATAGCCCCAAAGTCACCCTCTGGGCTGTAAGATTCTATTTACAACTTATTTGCTGTTACCCTCACAGGATTAAAGGCCTGAAACCAGTCCAATAAATTTTCTCTGCTTCTTCTCTGAGCTCCCAACATAATTTTGAAATTGTGATGCCCAGGACGCAGATCTCAAGCTGTCCTGAATTAACTATCATTTACATTTCAATCATGAAAGGAAATCGGTCAGAATTGCTTTAACTTAGGTTTGGATGGGGAGAAAATGCTCCATTTTAATATCCTGTAAGCCGGAGGATAGCTGGCTAGAATGTGGCTTATGGATTCTAGACTGCAGTTTGCTTCTTCTGTTTAGCCCATTTTCAGGCCAAATGAATATTTTTGTTCCATTTATTTTTAATTCCTTCCATATTCCCCACGGTGTGACAATTGGGTGGAGTTCAATAGTCCAGTGAGTGTCATACCCCACAGCCGCCCATTGAACAGAAAACCAAATCCAGTTTTTTTTTCTACAATATTTGTGTTGTCCTTGCATTAGAACTTTCTCTGGGACAGTCCAGATGTCTAACAGCCCACCTAAGGTGTGACACTTCAATGTAGAAGTCAGCACGCTAACCCTATCATATTAGAATGATATGATAAAAACTCAGACACTATTTGAGTGAATTGTATTTTCTTGTTTAATGTGTCAACAGCTTTATAAATGGAACATATCTAATTGGAGCCTGGTTTGTCAGGTTAGAAAATTGAATCAGTGATAATGGGAACTGCAGATACTGGAGAATCCAAGACAACAAAGCATGGAGCTGGATGAACACAGCAGGCCAAGCAGCATCTTAGGAGCAAAACTGAATCTGTCTTTCCACTTTTCATTCAGTGGCACGGTTAGGTTGCATTTCTTGGTCAACATGGCATGCACTACATGTTTTACAAGCCTCCCTTTATTGAGGCTAAGCAACATATCTCCATGTCTCCATTCCTCTATGTTCCAATCCCATCTTTTTAAAGTCTGGAAAGAATAGGGGGGGCGCAAAAACTGTCCCCCATTCATGGAAGACTCAAGAATGAGACACAAGATTTAAAGAGATATGCAAACAAAGCAAGGATGATGTGAGAAAAACACGTTTTCACTCAGTGAGTAGTTGGGGTTGGAACACACTGTCTGCAAGTGCATTGGAGGCAGGTGTAATTGAGGCATTCAAAAGGGTATCGGACTGTTACCTGAAAAAGAGGATGTGCAGAGTAATGGGGAAAAGGTGGGAGAATGGCATTGAGAAAATTGCTTAGACTCATTTATATCAAAAATTTGGATGAAAATATAGGAGATATAGTTAGTAAGTTTGTGAATGACACCAAAATCAGTGGTATAGTGGACAGCGAAGAAGGTTATCTCAGGGTACAACGGGGTCTTGATTAGATGGGCCAATGGGCTGAGGAATGGTAGATGGAGCTTAGTTTATATAAATGTAAGGTATTGCATTTTGGTAATTCGCACAAGGGCAGGACTTACACAGTTAACAGTCAGGAGTGCTTTTGAACAGAGGGACAGAGGAGTGCAGGTTCACAGTTCCTTGAAAGTGCATCACAGGTAAACAGGGCAGTGAAGAAGGCATCTGGCACACTTACCTTCACTGGTCACAGCAATGAGTACGGGAGTTGGGATGTAATGTTGCAGTTGTACAAGACAATGATGAGACCACTTCTAGAATACTGCATACAATTCTAGTCACCGTTGAAGGATGTTGTCGATCCAGAGAGGTACAGAAATAATTTACAAGGATGTTGCTGGGACTGAAGGTTGAATAGGCTGGGACTTTTTCCCCTAGAGCGTCGAAAGCTGAGGGTTGACCATACAAAATTTTATATAATCATGAGGGGCATGGATAAGGTCAAGGTCTTTTCCCCAGGGTAGGGGAGCCCAAAACTAGAGGGGCATAGGTTTAAGGTGAGAGGAGAAAGATTTAAAAGGGACCTGAGGGGCAACATTTTCATGCAGAGGGTGGTACATATTTGGAATAAGCTGGCAGAAGAATTGGTAAAGGTGGTTATAAAAGCGACATTTAAAAGATATTTAGACAGGTACCTGGATAGGAAATGCTTAGTGGGATATGGGTCAAATGTTGATTAAATGGGGCTAGTTCAGTTTAGGAAATGTGGTCAGCATAGGCAAGTTGGACTAAAGGGTCCATCTCCTTTCCTCTATGGCTGCAGGTGGGAAGGCAGAGCAGTCACAATGGGTCCAAAGGCCCGCTCCTACATTGTGTGATTATGGGAATGTCTTATTTTTAAGTCAAGAAGTGATCAAATGTGCTACTGTTGTCTCGATTCTTTCACTGGAATATGAATTGTGAGCCTGAATGACTTTGGTCTTGTGGCCCCGGGGGTTGGATGTTGAATTCAGGCATTGAATGGCAGAGCAGACTCAGTGGGCTGAATGGCCTAATTCTGCTTCAATGTCATACGCTCCTAGGTTGAAGGGACAAAAGCCAACAACAGTAACAATTCACAAATCTCTTTCAAGATGGTAAAATATCTTAAGGCACTTCAGTAGATTATTATGAATCAAAGTTCGCAACAATCTACACAAGGTAATACAAGAGAGCTAAGGAGTGAACTTAAAGGAGGAAAGAAACGAAGAGAGGCCATTTAGGCAGGGAATTCCAGAGTTTAGGAAGCTAAAAGCATGACCATGAATGGTGATTATTAAACTACAGGATGCTCAAGATTCAGCAAAGTGTAGAAATCTCATGGAAGTTCAGACTTGTGAAGGAGATCACAGAGACAGGGAGGAGAAAGGCCTTGGAAGGATTTGAAAACAAGGATGAGAATTTTGAAATAGAGGCTTGACTAACTGAAAGAAGTTGCTGATTGTCCTGAAAGTGGGTGTAAGGATCCCCTGCACCCACCCCGCCCCACCCCAGCCCGTTAGTGGTCAACAGGATCTAGAATCACAGATGATGGGAACTGCAGATGCTGGTGAATCCAAGATAATAAAGTGTGAGGCTGGATGAACACAGCAGGCCAAGCAGCATCTCAGGAGCACAAAAGCTGATGTTTCGGGCCTAGACCCTTCACACTCCAAAACCAGCCCAGCTCGTCCCCGCGTCCCTAACCTGTTCTTCCTCCCACCTATCCCCTTCTCCCGCCTGAAGCCGCACCTCCATTTCCTACCTACTAACCTCATCCTACCCCTTGACCTGTCCGTCCTCCACGGACTGACCTATCCCCTCCCTACCTGCCCACCTATACTCTCCTCTCCATCTATCTTCTCCTCTATCCATCTTCAGTCCGCCTCCCCCTCACTCCCTATTTATTTCAGAACCCTCTCCCCATCCCCCTCTCTGATGAAGGGTCTAGGCCTGAAACGTCACCTTTTGTGCTCCTGAGATGCTGCTTAGCCTGCTGTGTTCATCCAGCTCCACACTTTATTATCTAGGAGCTGGAATCACACCTTGTCAGTGGTAGCCTTTTAACTTCACTTCAGTGGGTACTGTGTGTGTTTATTGGGATGTTGCCAGGGAAATAGCACAGTGTGCTCCCACCTACCTTTCCCACTTTCTGAAATCTCCCTTCCACAAATCCCAGATGAGAGGATTGGAAAAATAGACCCCACTGGCACAAAGTTGGCAGCAGGTGGCATAGGGCAAATTATTGGCAAGTGGGCAATAAATGTCACATCGATTCTCAAGTGGACAACTCCACAGGGCTCTTGGCCTCTTGGCCACCCCATCCTTAAATCATCTCTAAATGTTCAAAGGTCAGATTTTGAGATTGTAAAATCCACACTGTTATGTGCTATCCCAAAGTAGGAAGGAAAGGCTTACTTTTATAAAGTGTCTTTTGTACACTCAGGATTTTTGAAAGCACTGCGGAGCCCAGCAGTGCACATTTGGTCAAGAATAAAAGCGTAGGACAGGGGCATAGGATGGGGACAATCATAGGGAGGCCACGCTGCCCGACTGATCCTGTACCAGCCTTCTCCTGCTCCTCTTTCCCGTTAGCCTGCCAATGATTTCTGTTCAGGTCAACACGCTTCCATTTTCTTTTCTTTGTTTCATTTTGAAAGCCGCAGCAACCATAACCATGTGCACAGCAAGATTCCACAGGCAGCAACAACTCTAGATGTTCTCGTTTGTAAGAACAATGGAAGTTGGTCAAATGCTTCACAGCAGCACTGTGCGTTGCATTAGTACACCACCTACTCCCACTCTGGTCCCTTTATAATCTCTCCTAACCTTGATAAACATCTCCATCCACTTTACAAAGAGCCACACTCTTGGAGGTAAAATGGGAAATGCCTCATGACACTGGTCTAACATTAGCAGCTGTTTCTACTTTATGTTTAATGTATAAATCCCTCCTGTTGATTCCCAGATGTTCTGCACTATACAGCACACTGTTATTCTTTCATTACATTCTGCAGATGTCCAATCACCCATTTTCCCAACACGATGATTATCAGAATGAAATTGCTTCTTCCCTCACCTAGGTCAAACAAGCAAGAAGGATAAATGCAAACCCCAGTCAATGGTCACATCGGCGAATGTCTCCAGTTGTGAGCAGTTTTGACTCTGTTGACCACTGCGCAGAGGAGAACAAGCTTACAAGTGTTAAATTGAGGTACAATTCAGCTTTGCAACTTTGCTTAGACAAATGATGAAGGTTACACAATGTTCAGCACCATTCGTGACTTCTTACTTACTGAAGCAGTCCATGTTCAAATGCAAAAAGATCTGGACAATATCTAGGCTTGGGCTGACAACTGGCAAGTGACATTCATGCCACACAAATGCGTGGGCAATGACCATCTCCAATAAATCTAGACTTAAATTTGGATTTTACTGACATGTGTACTCAAGTACAGAAGTACAGGAGTATGGTGAAAAGTGTATAATGTTGCCCCACATATGGTGCCATCTTAGGTGCATAGTAGTAAAAGAAACTAAGTTAAGCATTACCTTCATAGTATAAGCAAAAGTAAGAAATAAGGTAATAGTTAACATCAAAGTCCTTCTTAATATAAACTGGAAAAATGAAAGAATAAAGTTAAAAGTTCAACAGTCTTTGATCTAACCATTGCCCCTTGATATTCAATGGAGATACCATCACTGAATTCTCTCACTATCAACATCCTGGGGTTACTATTGACCAGAAACACAACTGGACTCACCATATAAACATGATGGCTACAAGACCAGGTCAGGGGCCAGGAATGCTGCGATAAGTAACTTAGCTCGTCTCCTGACTCCTCAAAATCTGTCCACCATTTACAAAGCACAAGTCAGGACTGTGATGGAATACTCCCCAGTTGCCTGGATGGGTGCAGCCCCAACAACACTTAAGAAGCTTGATACCATCCAGGACAAAGCAGCCGGCTTGATTGGCACCACATCCACAAGCATCCACTCCCTCCATCACCAACACGCATCAGCAGCAGTGTGTACTATCTGCAAAATGCACTGCAGAAATTCACCAAAGATCTTCAGACAGAACCTTCCAAACCTTTGACCACTTCTTCTGGAAAGACGAGGGCAGCAGATATATAAGAACACCACCCCTTGCAAGTTCCTCTCCAAACCTGTAACCATACTGACTTGGAAATGTATTGACACTCCCTCACTGTCACTGGGTCAGAATGCTGGAATTCCCTCCCTGAGGGTATTGTGGGTCAACCCACAGCACAAGAACTGCAGCTGTTCAACAAGACAGCTCACCACCACTTTCTCAAGGGCAACTAGGGACCAGCAAAAGATGCTGACCCAGCCAAAGACACCCAGGTACCTTAAATGAGTAAAAAAAGTTCCAGATGATTTCATCCCATGAATTGCTATTGCCAACCAGGCTACCCCATTGTCCTGCAGCTAGTGATCTAACATATTCATCTTCACTTCACTTAGAAAGAGATCCTCTCTTTTATTTAACCTAATTGGATGATCATTGACTGTTAGTTGATAAATTCTTTCTCCACATTTTCCAAATGTTTTGTAACTACTAAGCAAAACACTCAAACAGAATTTTATAAGACCTGTTTAATGATCTTTCTTCCGAGCTCTTGGCAATGCCCAGGGGGCTAACCTTGAAACCGCAGAGATTTCTAGAAAACCAGTGGAGTCTTCACACACCCAAGCCTAACCCTACCACATCTGTGTTCATTGTATAATGTATCTTATAACGATGGTGATGCAGTGGCAGTGTCACTGCCTCCTAGCCGGGAGGCCAGGGTTCAAGTCCACTTGCTCCAAATGCTCCACATCTTTTATGTAGGAAAATTTATGAACAAAGGATTGCTAGCAGATCTGAAAGTGCAGTGGTAGTGCCCTCTACCTCTGACCCAGGAGGCCAAGGTTCAAGTCTCTGCTACTCCAGAGACCCTCAGGCAGAACACTTCATTCCCCCAATCACTTCCATCTGGAAGGATAAGGGTAGCAGAGGCATGCGAACAGCATCACTTAACGTGTGATAACATCTCTGAACAGGTTTATTGGACAAAATAGGTTCGGGAAAAAAAATGAGTTAGATCAAGGGCCCTCTTATCGCTAAGTGGCAGTGTCAAAGGGAAAAAGTCTTCCCTTGAATGGGCTCTTGTAATACAAGGGTGGTGTCCCTACCTTTGTTCCAGGAGGTCTGGGTACGAAACCCACCTACTCCAGAGAGGTGTGTGAACAGGTCGATTAGAAATATCCACAACATGCTTCTTGTCCCCATTGTTATTTAAGGCACGGGGTGGGCGGCAGAAAGCAGCCTTGATGCAATCTGAACTCACAAACTTCTACCCTATTAATCAATAATTCCTCCTCAATTAATTCTTATCGACCTCCTTCCCAAGAAACATTCCACCTCCCCATTACTCTCTGCTTTAGGTTGTTTTTGCACACAGAATTAAAATCTGTCTTGGTTACGTACCCATAATGTGCCTTTGATCATTTTACCATGCCCATATGTAAGTCAAGTCTTTGCTGTGATTGAAAGCCATATCCATTCTGGGATAGTAGGAACTGGAGATGCTGGAGAATCTGCGATAAGAAGGTGTAGAGCTGGATGAACACAGCAGGCCAAGCAGCATGAAGGCTGACGTTTCAGGCCTACACCCTTCAGCCTTCCTGCTCCTCGGATGCTCCTTGGCCTGCTGTGTTCATCCAGCTCTACCTCTTGCTATCCGACATCCATTCTGTGTGTGTTGTGGGAAGAGTGGAAGGATATCATCACAGAATCTGTACAGTGGGGAAACAGGCCCTTCGGCCCAACAAGTCCATGCTGACCATCAGAGCATCCCACCCAGACCCGTTCCCCTAATCTACGCATCCCTGAACACTATGCGGCAATTGACCTAGCATGCACATTTTTGGACTGTGGGGGGAAACTGGAGCAAACCCACGTAGTCACAGGGGAGAATGTGTAAACTCCACACAGACAGTCACCTGAGGGTGGAATCGAACCCAGGTCCCTGGCACTGGGAAGCAGCGATGCTAACCACTGAGCTGCCATCTAACCCAAGCACATGCTGTGTCCATCTGCTGTTGTTTACGTGTAAGGTCCCCACCAATGGATTCTTCTTCTTCTTGAAATCTCTGCATGAAGGCTACCATTTCCACCATGGATGGGGCAAGGAGGCAGGTCCTGAATCCACTGCCAGCTGACCATCAAACCGTAAAGTGAAATGTGCACCTGCAAAGGCTGCAGATCTCAAACCAAAAACAGAAAGTACCGGAGAAACTCGGCAAGTCTGGCAGCATTTGTGGGGAGCAAAAACAAACCCCACAGCTGGGGTTGTTTCAGGACCAATCTGTTTCACATCAATCTGAGCCAAACCAGTTGTCCACCCAAGGACTCCAAGTTGCTATGGCAACACACACTTCTACATGTATGTTGTTGCCTGGACTCATGGATATGGATGATAGAGGCTCCAATTTCTTCCCATAAGATGACTGACCAGCAATCTCCTCCTTTCTTACCATCTGCATTGGGCATGTAATAGCAGGATTTACTAGCTGATGTTCAACCTATTTGATTGTCACACAAACACATGAACAATGAGCAAGAGTGATAGTGGGAACTGCAGATGCTGGAGAATCCAAGATAATAAATGATAAGATAAATGAAAAGATAAGGTGCTCCTGAGATGCTGCTTGGCCTGCTGTGTTCATCCAGCTTCACACTTTGTTAACAATGAGCAAGAGTAGGGCAGCGCAGCAGTTAGCATCGCTGCCTCCCAACACCACTGACCAGGGTTCAATTCCACCCTTGGGCAACTGTCTGCATGCAGTTGCTACATCCTCCGTGTGTCTGCCCGGGTTTGCTCCAGTTTCCTCCCATAGTCCAAAGATATGCAGGTTAGGGGGATTGGGCATGCTAAAGTACCTATAATCCCCAGGGATCTGCAAGCTATGTAGGTTAAGCCATGGGAAATGTAGGGTAGGGCGTGGATCTGTGTGGGGTGCTTCCCCAGATGGTCAATGGGCCAAAATGCCTGCTTTCGTGCTGCAGGGATTCTATGAACAAGAGGCCATTCAAAAAGAAAGTGACCAATCTGATTTTAACCTCAACTCTATATTCCTGCATTCTTCCTGATAATCCTCCTTCCTTTTAATCAAGAATCTATCTACCTCTGCCTTTAAAATTTTTAACAATTCTGCATCTGCTGTTCAATAACTGCAGAGAGGCCGGTATTGCATCACCAAGTCTCCCTTTCAGTATTGTGGCCAACCAGCTCACAGTCAGCCCCTTGAACTGAGGAGATTCTTAATCCCTGGTTATATATTAAAAAAAAACATGTGTGTAAGTAACTTTATTAACATACAACCACCAGGAAGATCACCCACGTGATCAAAACATCAAAATCAAGCAGAGCCCCTGGGGTCAAAGCCTATGTGAAAGAAAAAGGTCAGGGTGGAGTGTAGGGACCAAATCAAAATGGAATTGGAGGGGGAGATAAGGCACACCACACTCCATGTTGCCCACACCTCTCGAAGCGCATTGAGAGTATTTGTGCACACTGCATGCACCTTCTCCAGAGATACCTGGGCACGAATGTAGCCACAGAAGAGGGGCGGGTAGTCAGCCATAATAACCCCCTCTATGGCCCGCTGCCTGGACCTGTTAATGGCCAGCTTGGCCTGGCCCAGGAGCAGTCCTATGAGGAGGATCCTCAGACCTGCCTGCCTCCCTCTGCATCAGGTGCCCAAAGATTGGGAGCGTGGGGCTGAAGTGAAGTGAAGCCAAAAACACAAAAGAAGGTCTTTGAGGTAACTGAAAAGGGAGTGCAAGCACTCACACCCATTATACACATGGCCTGTGGACTCCACGCTGCCTCAAAACAGGCAGTTGGGTTGGGAATCTGTGAAACACTACAATCTGTGGTTATATATGATTGCTGCCTGCGATGCCCTCCACCCCAGGTGCCCGAGAGAAACAGGGAGAACTCCTGCGCAAACAGCCCTCCGATTGCCTGGTTAATTTTTTTTTCTTTTGGACATTCTGAATTTCCTGATTATATCATTTTCTTTTCTGCTTTTTTCCCTCCAACCCTTACACTTCTACTCTGAGATCAGTGAAGTAAGGTGTGTGATTCACATAATGTAATTTGGATTTTGTGAATCAGTAGCATGTGGGTTCTCAATGTGTCTGTTGGGATTTACATGATTGACATGTAAAGATTTTTGTAGCTACGGCGATTTCTTTTAAAATACAGCATTAGAGCAAAATGTCCTGGAGACTAATGGGGGTTTGTTTTCTTTGGGAGTATTCAGGAAGTAAATAGTGCAGTGCATTGGATTCCCAGAACCAGGATTCTAGATTCACTGGGGGCTTAGGGAAAACACACGTAGCTTGGAAAAGCATTTTTTTGGTTTAAGTTTAGGGCAGTTTGAAGAAGGCTTGGATGAAGCTACTTACGTAAAACAATTTCTTCTGAGAAAGCAAAATAGTTAAGAAAGTGGCCATTTCAGTATAAGGAGTTCAGTTTAAATATTGCAGACCAGAAGTATTTGGCTAAAGCTCCTGGAGGGAAAGTCTACGCTCATTTGTGTGAAAGGTCCAGATTTCTCAAAATGGGGCATTTGAAACCCTTGTTAAATTAAGCCCATTGATGTGAAAGAGAAAGGAATTCTTGCTGATGTAATGACTGTAAAGGAAAGTGTTTTTGAGGATTAATGGGATTGTATTTTGCCATATGTTTAAAATCTTTAAATCTGAGATATATCACAATAGTTTGATTTGTTTTATTTTACATTCATTTCCTCAATGCAATAAGCTTAGGTTTTATTGTTAGTATTGGATCTGCAATAAGTGTATTTATATTTTAGAAATAGATCATTTAACTAAAACAAAAAAAAATCTATCAAGTCAGATTCTAGTCTGAATCAGTGGGAATCATAACAGATAGGTACCACAAAGTGTATCATATTCAGTTTGCATACCCAAGCTATCCTGCTAACTGCTTCAGGGGCAAGGGCAGTCTGGGCATGTGAATAAGGCCTAGGATTATCCTAGTTGAATATTATAAGTACACTGACATCCAATTTAGTATTATCAGTCAGGCTTACAGTGTGGTGCACTGGTGCACACTGAAAGATGCATATACTACTACACATTTGCAAGCGGAAAGAATGTGTCCACACACTGCACTTGTCTCAACTTGACAGACCAAAATCTATCCTCAAATTCTTGGAGCAAGACTTTGACCAGATCAGTGGTCTTACATTTTCTAAAAGTTTGGCAATTAGCTGTCAGTCATCGTCTAACAGGTGCATTGACCATGGCAGTATTTCTACAGCGTCCTCTCGCCAATTAAACGGGGCTCTGTACTCATTCAGATATTCTTCCTCTATACTTTTGCTTCTGGCAAGTGATTGTGACGAGGGTGAACCAAAAAGCTTCAAGCAATTTCACCAATACGCATGTTGAATCTCAATAGTATTTCTTAATTTCATAATATTTACAACACAAAACAAGCCAATATTTTAAAAGCCTTGGTGAATGCCAGTTTTAAAAAGATTGAGGATAAAAATAAAAACAAAATGCTTAAATGGCAGTGACAAAAGCTGGGATTTTTGCTCCTGCTTCAGAAAATTTCTTGACTCTACAACCTGGTCTCAGATGAAATCTGATTTATTTGATTCACAAAATACAGTGAAAAGTGTTCACAGTGTTGCCACTCTCCGGCATCATCTTCAAACACAGAAAAATAAACTGAGAAATAGAATATAAAGGCAGAAAATTGAAGAAATAAAGAAAAAATGTTCAACTTTACAGTCCCATCTTGTTAGATGCTCTCTCACGGACCGTAGGCCTGGCGGTCAGGCACAAGTCCCCTTTGTCATCGCCGCTAGAATGATAGTCGCCATTTTTCGGCACCACCTCACCTCCAACAGCGCACTCGCCAGTACGAGCCCTCGCTGGACCTCACCAATGCAGATACCACCGATGCCGCCTGATACAGCACCTGCCCAGATTCGCCTCTACTGCCTCGTCCACGTATCTGCGTCAGACGCCGACAGGAACGCAAACTGTATGGCCACCATGAGTCAGCATTAGGAGCGCCCCCACGATGCCTGGAACCCAAACTCGCTCTGAGACTGCCACCACGAGGCCACGCTGCGACTTCTTGATGCCAATGATGCCATCACTGCCACTGAGCTCTTCATCAAGAGATAAGTAAAACATAGGAGAGAGAAAGAAAGAACCAATGAAGCGAGCAAAGCAAAGAAACGAAAAGAGCCGACACAGCAGGCGAGTCCTAGGCTCAGAAGCCCTACTCTACCACCAACTTACTGGAAATTGTCCCAAATGGCTGACCTACCCCACAGAAGTAGCAATGGAAAGGTAGGCTCTCTGTAGAGGACTCTCGGGTGTGATAGTGAAGGAGTGTCTATAAGGGGTTGATGTTGTGAGGCAGGGGGTGGATGCAGGCCCAGGGATGAGGGTATCGATCAAGAGACGAGCACTAACTGTAATAGTTATCCAATGGGAAGATGGTGTGCCCCTGGACTAACTATGCCCAGGGTGAAGTTCTTGAGATGTAGGTTTGAATCCTGTCATAGCAGATGGTGACGTCTGAGTTCAATAAAAGTCTGGAATTAGACTTTGACCTCATAATGACCACATAACCGCTTCTAACAGAATTATTTTCATGTTATAATCCCAGATAAGACCCACAGTTTTCTTTTTAGTGAAATTCAATAACTAGACAAAATTTGAAATTCCACATAGATGAGATTAAAAGAATAAAACCACAAGATTCCGCTGTTATAGACAAATAGAGCATTTTTCTTTACCATACAAGAATAAGCAAAGCAAACAACCAAAACCTTATATTCTGACACTCAGAACTAACACGAGGCAAAAATGAATTAACAGGCAAACGACACTGGGTGCCTGACAGAACTAGGGCGAGTCTAACTATTTTGTCAGCAACTCACCTAGTTTTCTGTGATCACAAAATTCCTTGACAATTCTGTCTTCCGTAAAAGGAATTTCAGTTGCTTTCAAGGACATAAACTTTGTTTTCCCTCAACAGCTACTCCAACACAAGATGCCTCAGTGACTGCCTGCCTCTGATCTGCTCAATTGCTTCTCCCAAGACTGCATTCCACATTATTTTTAAGATGGTAGTCTCCCAGTTCTCTAGATGCACTGAGCAGACAATTCACTTCCTCTTCTTTCTTTGCCCTGGCAGGTATCTTCATGGAACAGAAAATTTCACAACAGCTTCACTAATCTAATGTGTCTCTGAGCCCCAATTCTTCATCAGCACTGAAGGCTAACCCTGACCATCAGCCACTCCTGGGCTGAACTGAGTCACATTCACACAGAGCTGATGAAAGACCATCCATTACATGGTCCTCTATTTTGGACTGTCTGTGACTCATTGTTTTTCATTTAGCTCGTTGGTCTGTCTTTCATGTTGTCATGTCCCCTTCCTTCCCCAAGGTCACACATTATTTCTGGTACACGCCCACTCATGTAGACAAATTTGGTTTTGGAATGCTGGTCCTGTGGCCAGGTTTTCATGAAAAGCTTGTTTCAATCCATCTTTCCCCTGGCACTCTCTATGCTTGCGGCAGAGCCCCAAGCATGCTGGAAATTGTGGTCATTGGCCAAATGTGTAGCTTGAGCCCAAGAATACAGATTCCCTCATTCTAGTCATCAAGGGGATATCAGTGATCAGGCTTAGTAATGGAATTCACTTTATTAAGTGCACTCGAAACCATGAACAATGCATTGAAGGCTGGCATCTACATTCAAGAGTGACTTGAATAGATTTCCCACACATCAAGACAACATGAATGGTCCAGGGAAGGTACATTTGTCTTCTAGATGGAACAGACCGGGCCTCAGAGGACAGTGAGGTGTTTAGCAGCATGGAGGCCAATGATGGTATGGATAGGGTGGATGATCATGGAAAGAGTAGTCAGCACACACACTGTCCCCAAGCCCAACCCAATCATCTCTGAAGATCACAGGACAAACGCCACTGGCACAGCTTGAATTAACAGAAGGGCCCATTGGCCCTGACTCTAACCTAAATATGTGGGGTCCTGGGTGTATGACAATTCTCAAAATGCATTTGTGGACTGGGCTGAAGCCACAGGTTATGATTTCAGCTCTTGTTGGCCCTGACTCTCAGTGTGTGTTTTTGTCTTTAGCTGGGGACAAACATTTCCCTGAAGAGAGAGGTGTGGCCTTCCTGTTGAAGGCGGGAGGTATTTAAGAGAGCATAGGATGATTATTTGAACTAAAACAATGTGCGAGACCACGAGTAAGAGGGAAAGAGAATGGCACTTAGTATATCATTCTCCTGTGAGAGCTGGTGCAGACATGATGGGCCAAATGGCCACTTTGCCCATTGGGACAATTCCAGTTTCTGATTGCTCAGGCTATGGGGATGACTATCCACGCCATTTTGTACAGCCTGCAGCATACAAGTGCTGGCCAAGAGACTCTGGCAGCAATATTGCGTTCCTTCAGACCAGATAAGGCTTCAAAACTATACCTTCAAAATGCCAAGTGCTGCAGCCTGATGGGAGAAATCACTCTGTTTGTCCCCTGGAAGCCAAGCACAGACCTGGGTCTGCGTCCGAGAGTTCTGAGACAGCTACAAGTTCCTTGGGCTAAAAGAATACTGGCAGCTTGTGATGGGCCACACACAGACGGACTGTGGTGCAATCACCCACACCCTCTCTGCCCATGCAAAGGGTGGTCTGAGTTCCTGCTCCTGAAGCTGCCTGCTTTGTGAGCCGATGCCTGATGGGGCTGAGGGTGCAGTCCATAGCCCCCTTGTATGAAGGAAACCCGCTTTTTCTGCAAACCCCTGTTTCCCCCCATGCCCTTGTGCCTGCGATGGCACAGCTATGAGGAAGCCTGTGGGCACCTCTAGCTGACCAAACACAGCGCCTTGATGCTCTTGTACATGCTGATTGTCAGATTCCTGCTGACGCCTGGAAAGAGCTGCCAATATAAAAATTTACAGGCACTATCACCCTGAGTGTCTCATGTGGACTTGGAAGACACGTGGCACATTTCATGGGAGTCAGTCGCCTGGTGAATCCCCCTTAAATCCAGGCATGACCTCTCTCTGTCAGGTTACCCTTACTTGGGGTAAAGTCTCATTGTATTCCTCAACTCTTGCCCTTAACTCCCTCCATCTAGGCACATGGCGCTCCCACTCATGTGTCTCTACGTGGCATTGCCATTCCCCATTCATGCCCCCACAGGCATAATGCCCACTCATCTCCTTTTCTGCCACAATCTCATTGTGATGCACTGTGCAGAGCCCAGGGACATTTCCCAGGTCACAGCACACTCTATCTGACCCCAGGTTGGGTTTCAGCCATATCGCTATGTTTGGCATCGCTGATCTTCTGGGCGGAGACTTGTCTACTCAGAATAGAGTGGTACTGCGACTAACACTGCTTTGTCACAGCACCAGGGTACCCAGTTCGATTCTATCCTCAAGTGACTGCCTGTGTAGTGTTTGCACTTTCTACCTGTGTCTACGCGGGTTTCCTCCAGGTGCTCTGATTTCCTCCCACAGTCCAAAGGTGTGCAGCTTAGAGTGTATGGGCCATGCCAAATTGCCCGTAGTGTCCAAGGGTTTGCAGGCAGGATGGGTTAGCCACAGGAAAGGCAGGGTGGTAGCACTGGGTCTGAGTGGGATGCTGTTTGAAGTGTGAACTGCATGGCCTGCCTCCACACTTTAGGGATTCTGTGAGCACCACCTGCTGTCTTTATGCACAACATTGTAATTCAGCCATGTTGGTGGAAAAAGCAAAAATCACACCATGTAATTAGTCAGCTACACTTTTACATGTGCAATCAGTTCTGTAGAACATGTGTGTGTGAAATATGTCTCAACCCCATTTGCCTTGCTCCAAACTGCAAATCCCCTCAAACCCCACCACCATCTGCCCTGCCCCTGTCCTTAGCCTTTCCTTATTCCAAAGGTAAGCACCAGGCATTCTGTTCTGGATGCAATTTGATTGGTCAAACTTCCTATCTTGGAGCAAAACACACTTTATTCACACTCGATAGTTGAAAAAGAACAGAATTGGCTTAGCTGTAACCCTATTAACATGTTTAACAAAATAATAGATCCAGTAACAGCTGCTAATTAACTGTTCCAATATAGTAACATCCCATAAACACTCCCCTTGACGAAAGGCAAACTCAAAAATAAATAGATTATCTCACATCCCATTTGAACAGCAGGAAGAGAATCTCTAGCTTTTAGTTGTAACCAAGAGAGGAAAAAAGTAGCTTTCATGTCTTCAAGACCCCAGCAGCAACTGCTACTGAAAACGTAAAATCTAAAACTTGTGGTTCTGTGGGAGCTTGACCCCACCCATTCAGGCTGCTTCTATTGTTCCAACATTTAAAAAAAACCAAAGAGTCTCAAACTGATTGCTCTGCCTTAAAACCTCTCTTTGAAAAAAAAAGGACAAAATACATCACTTAAAGCATTGTCATAACAGGGATAAAGGTTCAGATGGTTGTGGTCAGAGGTCATCCAATGACATCCCCGACCAGAGTTGACACATTAAGCCCCAGTCCACACTAAAGTTGCACGTGGCAAATCAGATCTGCTTTCTTGTTATTAAGAGGGAAGATTTTGTTAGTATTTTCACAAGGTTATCACCAATGTAACTTTGCCATCAGACTGGAGTCCCACTTGTAATTAAATATTTGTTGCCATACATTGCTGTATCAATTCCATCCATGTATTTGAGATAAATTGCTGTAATTGCCACTTGTATTTGCAGTACAGGAATGTGATATAAAACACGAGAAAGTACGTTTCATATTGCTATTCAGTTCATTGCACATGGTATTGGGGGCAAAATACTGAGTTGGATTGAAAATTGGCTGGCTGACAGGAAGCAGAGAGTAGTGATAAACGGGTCCCTTTGGGAATGACAGGCAGTGACCAGTGGGGTACCACAAGGTTTGGTGCTGGGACCGCAGCTGTTTACAATATACATTAATGATATAGATGAAGGCATTAAAAGTAATATTAGCAAATTTGGTGATGATACAAAGTTGGGTGGCAGTGTGAAATGTGAGGAAGATGTTATGAGAATACAGGGTGACTTGGACTGGCTAGGTGAGTGTACGGATGCATGGGAGATGCAGTTTAATGTGGATAAGTATGTGGTTATACACTTTAGTGGCGAGAACAAGAAGGCAGATTACTACCTCAATGGAGCCAAGTTAGGTAAAGGGGAAGTACAACGAGATCTAGGTGTTTTTGTACATCAGTCAATGAAAGCAAGCATGCAGGTACAGTAGGCAGTGAAGAAAGCTAATAGCATGCTGGCCTTCATAACAAGAGGAATTGAGGATAGGAGCAAACAGGTCCTTCTGCAGCTGTACAGGGCCCTGGCGAGACCGCACCTGGAGTATTGTGTGCAGTTTTGGTCTCCAAATTTGAGGAAGGACATTCTTGCTATGGAGGGAGTGCAGTGTGGCTCATGAGGTCAATTCCCAGAATGGCGGGGCTATCATATGTTGAAAGATTGGAGCGACTGGGCTTGTATACACTTGTAACAGACACCTTAAATATCAGCACCATAGGGGAGGCAATGTTAGAACATAGAACATAGAACATAGAACAGTACAGCACAGAACAGGCCCTTCAGCCCACAATGTTGTGCCGACCATTGATCCTCATGTATGCACCCTCAAATTTCTGTGACCATGTACATGTCCAGCAGTCTCTTAAATGACCCCAATGACCTTGCTTCCACAACTGCTGCTGGCAACGCATTCCATGCTCTCACAACTCTCTGCGTAAAGAACCTGCCTCTGACATCCCCTCTATACTTTCCACCAACCAGCTTAAAACTATGACCCCTCGTGCTAGCCATTTCTGCCCTGGGAAATAGTCTCTGGCTATCAACTCTAGCTATGCCTCTCATTATCTTGTATACCTCACTTAGGTCCCGTCTCCTCCTCCTTTTCTCAATGAAAAGAGACCGAGCTCAGTCAACCTCTCTTCATAAGATAAGCCCTCCAGTCCAGGCAGCATCCTGGTAAACCTCCTCTGAACCCTCTCCAAAGCATCCACATCTTTCCTATAATAGGGCGCCCAGAACTGGACGCAGTATTCCAAGTGCGGTCTAACCAAAGTTTTATAGAGCTGCAACAAGATCTCACGACTCTTAAACTCAATCCCCCTGTTAATGAAAGCCAAAGCACCATATGCTTTCTTAACAACCCTGTCCACTTAGGTGGCCATTTTAAGGGATCTATGTATCTGCACACCAAGATCCCTCTGTTCCTCCACGCTGCCAAGAATCCTATCCTTAATCCTGTACTCAGCTTTCAAATTCGACCTTCCAAAATGCATCACCTCGCATTTATCCAGGTTGAACTCCATCTGCCACCTCTCAGCCCATCTCTGCATCCTGTCAATGTCCCGCTGCAGCCTACAACAGCCCTCTACACTGTCAACGACACCTCCGACCTTTGTGTCGTCTGCAAACTTGCTGACCCATCCTTCAATCCCCTCATCCAAGTCATTAATAAAAATTACAAACAGTAGAGGCCCAAGGACAGAGCCCTGTGGAACCCCACTCACCACTGACTTCCAGGCAGAATATTTTCCTTCTACTACCACTCGCTGTCTTCTGTTGGCCAGCCAATTCTGTATCCAAGCAGCTAAGTTCCCCTGTATCCCATTCCTCCTGACCTTCTGAATGAGCCTACCATGGGGAACCTTATCAAATGCCTTACTGAAGTCCATATACACCACATCCACAGCTCGACCCTCATCAACTTTTCTAGTCACATCCTCAAAAAACTCGATAAGGTTTATGAGGCATGACCTACCCCTCACAAAGCCGTGTTGACTGTATTTGATCAAGCCATGCTCTTCCAGATGGTCATAAATCTTATCCCTCAGAATCCTTTCTAACACCTTGCAGACGACAGACGTGAGACTTACCGGTCTGTAATTGCCGGGGATTTCCCTATTTCCTTTCTTGAAGGGAGGAATTACATTTGCCTCTCTCCAGTCCTCAGGTACGACTCCAGTGGAGAGCGAGGATGCAAAGATCTTCGCAAGTGGCGAAGCAATTGCATTTCTCGCTTCCCAAAGCAGCCGAGGACAAATCTGGTCCGGGCCTGGCGACTTGTCAATCTTAATGTTTGACAAAATTTTCAGCACATGTTCTACTGGATTATTGCTGGACTGTTAATCCAGAGACCCAGGTAATGTCTGAAGAACCCGTGTTGAAATCCTGCCATGGCAGATGATGGTATTTGAATTCAATAAATATCTGGAATTAAGAATCTAATAATAACTATGAATCCATTGTTTATTATTGGGGAAAAAACCCACCTGGTTCACTAATGTCCTTTAGGGAGAGAAACTGACATCCTTACCTGGTCTGGCCTACATGTGACTCCAGGCCCACAGCAATATGATTGACTCTGAACTGCCCTCTGGGCAATTAGGGATGGGCAATAAATGCTGCCTAGCCAGCAATGCCCTCACCCTGTAAATGAATTAAAAATAAAGAAAAGGAGGGATTATTTTACTGGCAATCAATCTCTATAAACTGTCATGGAAAAGTTCAGAGGAATGAACTATTGACGATGGATATTTGCCCAAAGTTGAAGATTCATCAAGATATTGATGTAGAGCTTAGCTCCGATCTCTAAAGAGCTGAGCTGGAAGAGTTCCTGTTCCCTGTTGATCATGTAGCGCCAATTAACTTGCTTCACAGACAGAAAGATAAATCTTTCTCCATTCATGTCCTTTTGAATTTGGGGTTTATTCACAGATTGTCCAACTCAACCTCCTTACACTTGTACCTTTCTCTCTCATTCTCATCCCCTCTCTGGCTCAGGTGTGCTGTCAGTCATAGAAGCCCCTACAGTGTGGAAGCAGGCCATTTGGCCCATCAAGTCCACACTGGACCCCTGAAGTGCATTCCCCCAGGCCCACCCCATCCCTGTAACATTGCATTTCCCATGGTAGCTAACCCACCGAGATTGCAAATCCCTGGACAACTATGTGGCAATTTAAAGTGGCCATTCCACATCTGAAGGGAGCTGGAGCACCCCAAGGACACCCACACAAACACGGGGAAGAATGTGCAAACTCCACACTGACAGTCTGAGGATGGAATCGAACTCAAGTCCCTGATGTTACGTGGCAGCAGTATTAACCACTCGGCCACCATGCCAGCCAAGTCAGTCAGCCCGCACACCCAGCAGTTGCATGCCTGCTTCAAATCTCCTTTCCACATCAATTTATTATCTTCTTATGGAGTAGTCAGGAAAGTGGAGTTGAGTCCACGATCAGATCAACCAATCTTGAGGAATGGTGAGGTAGGCATCATCCCTGACTCTGGGCCAGAACATTCAGGTTCACATGCACAGTGGCTCAGTGGTTAGCAATGCTGCCTCACAGCACCGGGGACCCGGGTTCAACCCACCCTCGGGCAACTGTCTGTGTGGAGTTCTCCCCGTGCCTGCATGGGTTTCCTCCGGGTGCTCCGATTTCCTCCCACAGTCCAAAGATGAGCAGGTTCGGTAGACTGGCTATGCTAAAGTGCCCATAGTGTTCCGATTAGGGGGATGGGTCTGGGTGGGATGCTGTGAGGGTCAGTGTGAGCTTGTTGGGCTGAAGGAACTGTTTCCACAGTGTAGGTGTCTATGATCATTGCCCTACAATGGCCAAGGGTGGTACATTCACAATCTGACCAAGTGGGTTTATTAACAACCTGTAAATCCTTGCATTATGGCTGTGGTATACATTTAAAGTGGGAGATTCTCTTGAATATCCAGGCTTGCAGAGACTCAAACTCTAGTCTTTAGCTGCAGTCCAGTGACCTTACCCAGGAAATACAAACTACTGAAAGCAAACACACTTGTCTCATTCATCAATAGAATTAGGAAGACTTCTAAGTCTTTTACAAATGCTTAATGATTGATCAAATTAAATAAGCAATCATTCAAAAACCTCTTCAAACATACAATCGCTCATAAAACTGTCAATCATGCAAAGCACACAGTCCTCTTGTAAATTTGTCAACAATCCCTGCTGAGCTAAATGGATTTCAAAGCAGACAAATTTGAGATTATCCAGTTCAATGTGATAAAGGATAAAACAGAGTGCTTTGTACTTAATGCAAAACATTGGAGGTCCAAAGAACTGCAAAAACAGGTACATAGATTATTAATTAGTACAGGATACAGAGGATTAGAATGCAAAGACACACACTCACGGGTTAGTACTGCTACCTCGCAGTGCCAGGGATCTAGATTCAATTCCACCCTCAGGCAACTGTCTCCGTGGAGTTTGTACATTCTCTTCATATCTGTGTGGATTTCCTCTGGGTGCTCAGGTTTCCTCCCATAGTCCGAACATATGTAGGTTAGGTGGATTGGCCATGTTAAATTATCCACCTTGTCCAGGGATGTGCAGGCTAGGTGAATTCACCATGGGAAATGCAGAATTATAGGGTATGGGGTAGGTCTGGGTGGGATGCTGTTCAGCGGGTCAGTGCACTCTTGTTGGTCAAATGTCCTGCTTCCACACCATAGGGATTCTATGGTACAAAGCCCTCATTAAGTCACGTCTGAAATAGTATGAGTGATTCAATATAAAACAGATTAGAAAAGATATATTGGCTTTAGAAGCAGTGCTTTATAGGTTTAGCAAAGTAGTACACAGACTCCAAGGGTTAAATTATGAGAAGAGATTATACAAGCTAAGATTGCACTCCCTGGAATTAGTTCAAGGATCAATTTTATCAAAATAAATTCATCAAAAGAAAGTAAGATTAAGATAGTCAGGTTAAACTGCTAGCACAGGGTAGGGGGATTCCTGGTGTAGGTAACATAGTAGAAAAATTAAAGGCAAATCTTTCAGGAGTGAAATTAGCAAAGACTTTTACACACAAGGAATAGCAAAAGTTTGAAATTCTCTCCCAAAGAACGACAATAGATGAAAAATGCTTTGTCACTTTTGAATGTGAGATTGGTACATGTTTCTTCATGACAGTGTACATGAGATCTGCAGCAACATGTGCCAATGGTAAGGGACAGCAGGGGAGCACAAGCAGGTGCGCGAACTTTCTCTGCAGGAAAAATGTCTTCATCAGTACAATGTCTCAAGGAAAGAGGCAAAGACGGACAAAAGGTCTCCTATTCCATTAACCATTGGCTTAATTCCATGTAAATACTGTATTCCTTGTTCAACATTAATTTCCCTTCAAGTTTGTAAAGATGACATACATTAGAATTAAGGATCACAGCTTCATGATCTTCAGGCTATCCATGTTCTCTAATGCCTACTAAATAGGGATTAAGGGATATAGGGCCAAGGTAGGGATAGGTCACTATTGTGGAGTGTCACACTCAGGGAGCTAAATGGCCCACTCTTAATTCTATGCTAAAGTAGGCCATTCAGCCCCTCTTGTCTGTTCCTCACAGTGTAATAGAACTTAGAAATCCCTCAATCTTCTCAGTTCACAGCTCGACATCTGATATAGATTTAAATTTAAAACAAAAGAAAAACTGACAGTGTGTGCTACTCCAATAAGGCATCAAAGGCTTGATCAGTGTTTGTGCTTCAGAGGTGCAGGTAGGATTTTGAGACCCAAATGTGTCACAAAGCTTCCGGGCAGGAGGAAGAATAGATTAACACAGTGCAGGAGGTGGCCATTCAGCCTGCTACACCTGTGCTAACTCTTTTGCTAACCTATCCAATTCATCTCCTTCCTCCTGTCCGCTCCCTATAACCCTGCAATTTTATTTTTTTTTGCCCAAGTATTGTAGAAAGGGGAAATTAAAGAGAAAAGTCCATGCATCAGGTTTGGCATTTCATGTTTGCATCCAGTCTAAGCTCTTTTCTGTACTGGTAAGTGAAGTTGTTTCTCATTCTTTTCCATGTACTATCCACCCAGGCAGAATGGCTCAGGGAACATCAAAAAAATCCCTACAATGCAGAAAGAGGCCATTCGGCCTATTGAGTCTACACCAACCCTTTGAAGAGCATCCCATCCAGACGCACATTTCCCATTGCTAATCAACCCAGCCTGCACATCTTGGGACATTATATGGCAATCAAGCGTGGCCAATCCACCTAACCTGCACTTCTCTGGACCATGAGAGGAAACTGGAGCATCTGGTAGAAACCAAAGGAAGGCAGACACAAGGAGAATGTGGAAACGCCAAACAGTCACCCAAGGACAGAATCAAAACCAGGTGCCTTGCACTGTGAAGCAATGAGACATCATGCCTACTCCAGTACACACCAGACAATGCTGAACGGAAAGAGTTTTGATAATGAGAGAATGAGGGAGGCTGGAAATGAAATCAAAATACTGAAATGAAGAGAAAAACAACACAGATAGAAAATGTCGACTGGCCGTGAAAGGTAAAAGGATGACACCAGAGAAGCAGAATGCAGGAATGAAGGCAAATGATAGTAAAATCCAATGGGAGCATACTCCCGCTTAATGAAATGTAATGAAACATTAATAAGCCTAAGTGCAACTCAGAGGAAATGTGTGTTAGTGAATGTGATGGGTGAACCCATAATGCAGTCTCTCTGGCGTATTCATTTGGTTATGCAGCTTAGCCCAGCTCCTGGCTACATCTGAACATTCTTTCTCAAAATGGGATTACTCACACAGGGAATTAGACTCCATTATTTTTGAAAGCGCCTTGAGTGCCGCTGTCAAGGTGCACTTGCAATAAACGCTTCTGGAAAGACTATAATCAAAGATTACACAGGCATCACCATTAAAGGAGCCAGAAATGCTTGGGTCCATTCCAATCAGAATAATTGAAAATCAGGCTCCAAGGGGCACCATATTTGACAGGTATGGAGTATCCTTGTTTAAACATGATTGGGCAGAGAAAATACTTGACCAATCTAAGATCCACTGCCATTACTCCTAAGAGTGAAATCCATCCCACGATTCCCCTTGTCCCATGTAGAGAGTTCAAGGTTTATTAGCAAAACTGGACTAACTTAGGGGACATTTTAGGCAAAAATTTTAAGCTGAATAAGTGAGTAAAAGCAATGATCTCATTCAACAATGATTTGAAAGGGAATTTAACTCTCAAGGCATGGCAAGGCGCAAGGATACATTGATTTAGAGGAGGTGTTGGCCTAGTGGCATTGTTGCTGGACTGTTAATCCTGGACACTGGGTTTGAATTCTGCCACGGCAAATGGTAGAATTTGAATTCATTAAATACCAGGAATTAAGAGTCAAATGATGACCACGAATTGATTATCAGGAAAAACCCATCTGGTCCATTAATGCCCTTCAAGGAACGAAACTGCTATCCTTAACTGGTCTGGCCTACATGTGATTCCAGATGCACAGCAATGTGGCTGACTCTTAATTGTCCCCTGAGCAATTAGAGATGCTGGCATCCCCTAGTAGGGATGCTAGGGACTAGGTACTGCTACCTCACAGCACCGGGGACCTGGGTTCAATTCCAGCCTTGGGCGGCTGTCTGTGTGGAGTTTGCATGTTCTCCCTCTATCTGTGTAGGGTTTCCTCTGGGTGCTCCGGTTTCCTCCCACAGTTTAAGATGTGTAGTTAGGATGGATTGGCTGTGTTAATTTGCCCCATAGTATGGAGGGGTGTGCAGGGCTGTGCAGGCTAGGTGGATTAGCCATTGGAAATGTAACGTTACAGATATGGGGAGTGGGTCAGGGTGAGATGCTCTTCGGAAGGCTGTTGTGTACTTGATGGGCTGAATGGCATGTCGCCACACGGGAGGGATTCTATGATGATGAGAATGATTTGCTCTGTTTGTTACTGCCGATATTTACAGCGCATGGTGTCTTTGAAAGCTAAAGGGTAAAATAAACCCATTCAGGATTTAAAAAGAGAAGCCCAGCATTCATAGCCTCAGAATGTTGGAAAGCTTTTCACAGTCAGCTACAGACTTTTGCAGACTTGTGACAAAAAGAAAGATCCCAGTCTATTTGTGCACAGATAGTTCAGAGATGGCAGTAATGTAATGATGAGCAGATAGTCAGTCTTTTAACAGTATTGTTGCTGAGTTAGGTGTTGGTCAGGAGAACCCCTCCCCGGCTCTTTTACTGCTCTGGGATCAATTACATCGATCTGAGAGGGCAAGTGGAATTTTAATTAAACATTGTAACTGAATTTGGCACCTCAGACTGTGTGGCATTCCCTCGGTACCACGCTATAGTATCAACCTGGATGTCATGGAGTGGGAGGTAGCTTGAACCCACAGTCTTTCTGACTCAGAGGTGTAAAATGTCACTCACGGAACTATATAGGAGTTGGAATTCCATTTTGAGGTTATACAGGACATGGGTGAGACCTTTTCTGGAGCACTGTCTGCAGTTCTGGTCACCCTGTTATAGAAAGGATATTATGAAACTGTAAAGAGTTCAGAAAAGATTTACCAAGATGTTGTCAGGAATGGAGGATTTGGGATATTAAAAAGAGACTGGAAAAAAAGGGACTTGTTTCTCTAGAGTACAGGAGGTTAATGGGTGACCTTATTGAGGTTTATAAAATCATGAGGGGCATAGATAAAGTAAACAACAGGGTCTTTTCCTTAGGGTGGGTGAGTTCAAAACCCGGGGGAGGGGGCATGTTTTTAAGGTGAGAGGAGAAAGATTTAAAAACAATGTGAGAGACAACCTTTTTACACAGAGAGTGGTTCATGTGTGGGATGAACTGCCAGAGAAAGTGGTGGATGCAGGTACAGTCACAACGTTTAAAAGTCATTTGTATAATTTCATGAATAGATATGGTTTTGGAAACGTATGGGCCAAATGCAGGCAGATGGGACTAGTTTAGTGTGGGACTATGGTCAGTGTGGACTGGTGGGACCAAAAGGTCTGTTTCCATGCTGTATAGGTCTATGACTCTATGACTCTAAGTAAGCAATACAGTTGACATGAAAAGAGACAGCAGCAAGTTGCAACAGCACACAATAAGAAGGACAGAATGCCAGCCGCAAAATGAAGGGTCAGAAGCCCCTCTTCTTTCATGGGATATGGATGTCAGTGGCTAGGTCAGCCATTGTTAGCCATCCATAATCATCTGTGAATTGCTAGAACCATTTCAAGGAAGGTTAAGAATCAACCTCATGACTGTGGGTCTAGAGTCGTATGTAGGCCAGACCAGATAAGGATGGCAGTTTCCTTCCCTAAAGGGCATTAGTGAACCTGATGTGTTAGCATCTGACTACACCATTACTAACATTGTTTATCTTGATCCAATTCCACTCCTGCTTCAACTAATCTACTGCTGAAGCCCTCATCCTTGTCTTTGGTATCTCTAGACTTCAGCACACATCCAGCTGGCTTCTGGGTGTTGCTGCCCATTTCTAATTGCCCCGCAAACTAAATGGCTTGTTTGGGGTATTTCAAAGTCAACTGTAGGTCTGGAGTCACATGGAGGCCAGAGCAGATAGGAGCAACAGGTGTCCTTCCTTATAAGGACATTAGAAAACCAGATGGGTTTTAACATCAATTATAGCCTCCCTCACTAAAATAAGGTGTCAAATTCAAACTTTTATTCATTGAATTTAAACCATTCCAGCTACCGTAATGGGACTTGAACCTACAATGCCCACATGGTGAATCCGCATCTCTGAATTTAACCTATTTTTCTAATCAACCTGTTTAGAGATGCAACTACGCACCTCTGGAACAGGTGGGACTTGAACCTAGGCCTCCTAGCTCAGAGGTTAAAAACAGTACCATTGTGCCACAAGAGCCCCCAAAGAGCACGTCTACTTTTTCCTAATCAATTTGTTCAGAGATATTATTATATAACTCTACAGCAGGTGGAATTTGAACCTGGGCCTCCCAGCCCAACGAGATGGACACTACCAATATGCCATAAGAGGACTTTTCCTCCTGATTGACTAGTTGGAGGAATAATTGGCTGAATCCGACAGATAATTGATCAATTATCAGAGGGAAAACCTGATCAGGCAGAATCCATTCTTGAATTGTCCGTCTGTTAGACATAGTCCACCGTCGAGGTTAACACTGAGGTGCCAATGCCCCGCTCCTGACACAATTCTCTTCTTTTTTATTTATTAATGGCCACGCATGAAATATTCATTGAATCGAGACATTTTGTGTCCTGTCTGGGAGCAGGCAAACATAGACTCGTGCCTTCTGAGAGCTGGCCACAATCAATTATGGATGGTGAGAGAAAGCTCGATTATGCAAAACCACTGGAGCAAAGACGATAAACAGCATTAGCTTCTCCAGGAGGGTTGCTATTTCGTTAACTCATTTGAATTAGGCTGCGATTATGTCAATTCCATTCTTTCCTCGAAAGCATTTCGCAGATCAGCTTAAAAGCAAGGACTTCATTTTGGTAGCTCAGAGAGAGGGAAGAATCTGATTTGCAGGGTATTTACTTAATGAAGATTATCGACACATTGGAGCTGGTGTCTCATTACAGAAAAGATTATTTAAGTTTCAAAATAGGCCTATGGCTTTTTTGTCAGGTATTGTTTGAAGAGTTTCGTTCATACAGCACTTTTCACCACCATCAGGCTTCTCAAAACACTTCACAGACAACTATAAACTATTGAAAGAAACACAGAACGTGCAAGGAAACCCAGCAGGTCTGGCAACATCTGTAGAGAGAGAAAAAGAGTTAATATTTCGAGTCCAATGTGACTCTTCTTCAGAACTGGTAGAGTCAGGAATATAGCATGGAATCAGACTCTTTGGTCCAACCAGTCTATGATTAGCATATTCTCAAACTAAACTAGTTCCAGCTGTCTGCTCCTGGCCCATATAACCTTCAAGCCTTTCCTATTCATGTATCTATCCAAATGTCTTTTAAAAATTGTAATTGTACCCACATCCACCACTTTCTCAGAAAGTTCATTGATCACGTGAACCACCCTTTGTATAAAAAATTTTCCCGTCATGTCTTCTTCAAATCTTTCTCCTTCGCCTTAAAAATATGCCCCCGGTCTTGAAATCTCCCAACTTGGGGAAAAGACAATTACCATTAACTCTATCCATACCGCTTATTACTTTACAACACTGAAACAGACCCTTTGGTCCAACTCGTCCATGTTGATCAGATGTCCTAAATTAATCCAGTCCCATTTGCCAGCATTTGGTCTTTATCGTCCTAAACCCTTCCTATTCATGTACCCATCCAGGACTTTCTTTGTTATAATGTACTCATTTCTACCACTTCCTCTGGCAGCTCATTTCAGACACGCACCACCCTTTGTGTGAAAAAGTTGCCCCTTAGGTCCTTTTTAAACATTTCCCCTCTTACCTTAAACCTGTGCCCTCTAGTCTTGAACTCCCCCACCCTAAGGAAAAGACCTTGGCGATTCGCCCTATCCATGACCCTCACCATTTTATAAACTTCTACAAGGCCACTCCTCAGCCTCTGATTCATCTCCAGGGAAAACAGCCCTAGCCTCTCACTTTAGCTCAAATCCTCCAACCTGTCAACATCCTTGCAAATAATTTCTGAACCCTTTCAAGTTTCACATCTTTCTGATAGCATGGAGACCAGAATCAAATGTAGTGTTCTAAAGGTGGCCTAACCAATGTCCTGTACAGTCACAACATGACCTTGCAACTCCTCTACTCAATGCGCTGATTAATAAAGCCAGGCATAACAAACACCTCCCTCACTACCCTGTGATTCCACTTTCATGGAACCAGGGAGCTACACCCCAAGGGGTCTTTGTTCATCCAAACTCCCCAAATTCTCCACAAACTGTCTCCCCACAAATCGGCCCGCCCTGCTCAGTTTCTCCAGCACTTTCTGTGTTTGCTTGAGATGTCCATCATCTGCGATATTTTACTTCTGAAGTGTAGTCACTGCAGTAATGTAGAGAACGTGACAGTCAAATTGCACACAGCAAGATCCTACAAACAACAATTTGAAAATGTAATGTGCCTTCAACTTCCTGGACTCTAAGTTCCAGACTTCCGGAAGCCAAATGTAACAGAACTATCAAGGAAAAATAGAGAGATAAAATTGGGGAATAACAAACCAGACACCAACAGTACTATAACATCTAAAACAGAATCCCCCTCGTCCTCACGTACCACATCACCAACCTCCGGATCCAATGCATCATCCTGTGACACTTCCGTCATCTGCAATCTGACCCCACCATCAAAGACACTTTTCCCTCCCCACCCTTATCTGTTTTCCGGAGGGACCACTCTCTCTGTGACTCCCTTGCCCACTCCACACTCCCCTCCAGCCCCATCACACCCGGCAACTGCAGGAAATGCTACACCTGCCCCTACACCTCCACCCTCACACCCATCCCAGGCCCCAAGAAGACTCTCCACATCAAGCAGATGTTCCCATGCATATCTGCCAATGTGGTATACTGTATCCACTGTTCCCGTTATGGCCTCCTCCACGTCGGGGAAACCAAGCGGTGGCTTGGGGACCACTTTGCAGAACACCTACGCTTGGCTCACAGTAAACATATGCACCTCCCAGTCGTGAACCATTTCAACTCACCCTTCGCAATCCGCAGACAACACATCCATCCTGAGCCTCCTGCAGTGCTACAAGAATGCCACCTGAAGGTTGCAGGAACAGCACCTCATACTCCGCTTCAGAACCCTGTAGCCCAATGGTATCAATCGGGAATTCACAAGTTCAAAATCTCCCCTCTCCCTAACTCAGCCCAAAACCAGCCCAGCTCGTCCCTGCCTCCCTAACCTGTCCTTCCTCCCACCTATCCCCTCCTCCCACCTCAAGGCCCACCCTCATCTCTTACCTACTAACCTAATTCTGCCCCCTTGACATGTCTGTCCTACCTGGACTGACCTATCTCCTCCCTAACTCCCCACCTACATTCACCTTTACTGGCTCCATCCCCACATCTTTGACCTCTCTATCTCCTCTTTGCCTATCTTCTCCTCTACCATCTTCTATCCGCCTCCGCCTCTCTCATCACTTATTTCAGCAACCCCTTCCACTCCCCCATTTGTGAAGAAGGGTCTAGGTCTGAAACATCAGCTTTTCTGCTCCTCTGATGCTGCTTGACCTGCTGTGTTCATCCAGCTCTACACCATCAACAATAAGATCTGTGTTAGAGGATGGAATATCGGAAAACTAATAAATAAGATAGGAGTTGACATAGTCAACATGGGTTTATGAAAAGGAAACTATTTTTGGAATCTTCAAGTTCAAGGTGATTTGGAAAGGCAAAGTGGGTGGGCAATAACTTTGTAGATGGAATATAATGCAGAGAAATGTGAAGTGATCCACAATAGACAGACAAATAGAAGCAGGAAATATTTCTCAATTGGTGAGAGGTTGGAAAGTGTTGATGTTGAAAAGGACCTGTATGTCCTCATCCACAAATTACTGAAAGCTAACAAGCAAGTACGTAGACAAATGGTATCTTGGGCATAATTGCAAGAGGATTTGAGTAAAGAGATCTAGGTGTCATTGACCCTTTGGTGAGACATCTCTGAGAGCATTGTGTGTAGTTTTGGTCTCCTTGCCTAGGAAGAATATTCTTGCTATAGAGGAAATGCGGAAAAGTTTCACCAGCCTGATCCTTGGGATGGTGGGATTGTCCTTTGAGAATATGGAGTTAGGCCACAGAACAGCCATGATCTTATTGAGTGGCAGAGCAGGCTCAAGGGGCTGAATGGCCTACTCCTGTTCCTATGTTTTTAGGAGAGTTTGAAGGCCTGTAATCTTCAAAGTTTAGAAGAATGGGAGGCAATCTCATTGAAGCGAACAGAATTATTACAGGAATTGACATGTAGATTCTCAAGGAAGTTTCTCTTAGGTGCGTGTTCTAGAATTGAGAGCCATGGTCTTGGAAAAAGAGGTAGGCCACTGAATACTGAGGTGAGGATTGTCTTCACCCAGTGGGTAGTGCATCTAGAATTCATTATCCTGGTTGGTTCGGTACCCTAAAGGCTCAAACATCACGTATGTTCATGACTGAGGCCAATTTCAAGAGATATGTGGAAACCCAATTGAAGAAGAAGGTTGACCATGACCAAGTTGAAGGACAGAAGAGATTTAAGAGACTGAATGGCCCCCAGCTTCTATTTCCCATGTTTTCAGAATGTATTGGCCAACATAAGAGTAAAAAGACTCTCCCCCACTGGCTAATTTAAATGCTGAAGGTATGTTAAATTCAAAATGGGGGCCTTTCCCCAAACCCTCTTTTCCCACCCCTGCCCCACCAGGGGATTAGGGAGGAGATAGGGGAGTCTTGTTCATCTACCAGAGCAACCCAATAGCACACCTTCATAGAGTTGTAGCCGACCAGATATCCCAATTTGCTGATATAACAGGTGTAGAGCTGGATGCACACAGCAGGCCAAGCAACATGCTTGTTATCTCGGATCCCCCAGCATCTGCAGTTCCTACTATCTCTGAAACAGTTCTATCCCAATTTGTTGTGGTCGGTTCACTTGCCAAGGTGGAGGTATTCCTCTTTGCTTTGGCATAGCTCTGGGCTGCTGCAGTGTGTATGATTTGTTTCTACGCAACTCCGTTTGTGGCTGTCGGGTTGGTTACTGTTGAAATTTAGGACTTGATCCGTGTATGTGGCCTTTCTATTCACACTATCCATGCCTCTCAAGATTTTATAAATCTTTATAAGGTCACCCCTCAGCCTTTGATGCTCCAGGGAAAATAGCCCCAGCCTATTCATTTCCTTGCTGTAGCTCAAACCCTCCAGACCCAGAAACATCCCTGTCAATCTTTTCTGCACCCTCTCAAGTTTAACAACATCCTTCATATAGAAGAGCAGCTGGAATTGTATGTAGTATTCCAAAAGTGGCTTCACCAAAATACTGTACAGCCATATCATGACATCTGAACTCCTATACTCAATGCACTGACCAATGAAGACAAGTGTACCAAATGCCTTCTTTACGATCCTGTCGACCTGTGACTCCACTATTAAGAAACTATGAGCCTGTACCCCAAGGTATCTTTGCTCAGCAACACTCCCCAGGGCCCCACCGTTAACTGTATAAGCACTGCCCTGATTTGCCTTACCAAAACGCAACACTTGACATTTATCTAAATTAAACTCTACCTGTCACTCCTGGGCCCATTGGCCCATTTGATCAAGATCCTGTTGTACACTGAGATAACCTTCTTCATTGTTCACTACACCAGATATTTTGGTGTCATCTACAAACTTACTAGCCACACTTCCCTGCCCTGCTTTGCTAGTAAGGATTTGTTTCTCAGATTTCAGGCTTCTGAGTATTTCTACAGTCTACAACGGGCCTTCATAGACCCTAAAACAACCCAATATCGATGGTGTGCCACCGGACGTCATCCATATCTGGTGATCCTTTCTTACTCATTGCCAAGGCTCAAAGGCCCAAAGTTAAATTGTGCCTGTTTATCTCAACTCCACATACCTCTCCTGATTCCCAAACGTCCAACACATCTCCCTACTATCTACCAACCCCAGATTACAAACAAACTTTCCAAATTGGAGAAAAATATGAGAATCTGCACAATATTGAGGCCAACTCACACTTCAATTACTGTCTCTGCTTTCTTTGGGAGCCACAGTAGAGAAAGGAAACTTAGGCCCAATTTTAATCCCTTCGAAACTCATCCACTTGTGGTTCGATTTGAGCTCAAAGCCCTTCCTCAACCATCAATCTGAGCAGAACACAAAGCTAAAGGGGAACATTAAAGGGAAGTCTTCATCCTGCCCCGTGGCCAAATGGTCACTAATTAGTTAACTAGATTCTAAACATTCAGCAGTTTTCAGTTTCGACACTTGGAGCTTCTGTGAGAAATTGTGAGAAGCGATTGTTTGGATTTATTCGAAAATGGAAATTCGCTTTTATTTCAATGATGAACACCACCTGCACACCCATATTATTACCAGCTCTCTCTGCGGTGCAGGCAATAAATCTTGAGCATTCCAGAACTTTCTACAATCAGATAAATGCAGGCAAACAGAGCAGGGTGACGTCAATGGGCAGAAGCACTGAAGATAATCCTGTCACAAGAAGGAAAGCAGTCTATTGTAAACAAGCCAGATTACCAGTTGTGAGGATAGTAAATCACACAGGGCCCTCGCTGCACTGAGGCATGGCTGGAAGTTACTCTGTGCTAAAGAGAGCAGTACCTACAACATGGATCAAACAGACTGCATTCCACTCACTCTGGAGGGTGTCAACACTTAACCAGTGTTTTAGATGTCCCCTCAGCCTTTCACATATAAGTAGTAAATAACGACAAATGGCATCATAGCATATGAAGAGATCACTTTAGTCCATTTTAATCCTAGTAGGCAACTCAACAGCCTTAGATTCGTACAGCATCTACCACTTCCTCTGGCAGCTATTCCATATACATACCACCCTCTATGTGACAAAGATGCCCCTCAGGTCTCTTTTAAATCTTACCCCTCTCTATTTAAACCTGTGCCCTTTAGTTTTGGACTCTGCTAACCTGGGGAAACGACCCTGACTACTCGCCTTATCTATGCACCTCATGATTTTATAAGCCCCCATAAGGTCTCCCCTCAGTCTTGATGTCCCAGTGGAAAGATGTCCCAGACTGCACAGCCTCTCCTTATAACTCAAACCTTCCAGCCTCAGTAACATCCTGTAATGCTTTTTTGCACCCTTTCCAGCTTAATGCAGGGAGACCCCCCCCCCAAACTGTACGCAGTAGTCCAAATGTGGCCTTACAAATGTCTTGCACAGCTGTAACATGATGTCTCAATTCCTATAGTCACCGCTCTGACCAATGAAGGCAAGCATACCAAATGCCACCTTCACTACTCTGTCTACCTGTGAGTCCACTTTCAAGGAAACCATATACCTGCTCCCCTCAGACTCTTTGTTCAGCAACACTCCCCAGGACCCTACAATTAACTGTGTATCTCCTGCCCTGGTTTGTCTTACCAAAACGCAACATCTCACATTTATCTGAATTAATCACCATCTGCCACTCCTCAGCCCACAGATCCAGTTGATCAAGATCAGGGTGGCACGGTGGCTCAGTGGTTAGCACTGCTACCTCACAGCGCCAGGGACCTGGGTTCAGTTCCAGTCTCGGGTGACTGCGTAGAGTTTGCACATTCTCCCCGTGTATGCATGGGTTTCCTCTGGGAGCTCCGGTTTCCTCCCACAGTCCAAAGATGTGCAGGTTAGGTGATTGGGCCTGATAAATTGCCTGTAGTGTTCAGGGATGTGTAGATCCAAATTATTTATAACCCAGCACCAATCTTTGCTGCACACCGTTGGTCATAGGTCTCCAGTCTGAACAACTCTCCACCACTACCCTCCGTCTCCTACCATCAAGCCAATTTTGTACCCAATTGATTAGCTCCCTCTGGATCCCATGTGATCTAACCTTACTAACCAGTCTACCATACAGAATCTTGTCGAAGGCCTTGCTAAAGTCCACGTTGACTATCCCTAATCAGACGTTATCTTTCCAAATGCATGTACATCCTGTCTCTCAGAATCGCCTCCAAAACTTACCCACCACTGATGTCAGGCTCTCTTGTCTGTAGTTCCCTGGCTTTTCCTTGCAACCTTTCTTAAATAATGGCACAACATCAGCCACTCTCCAGTCTTCCAGTGCCACACCTGTGTCTGTCGATGATACAAATATCTCTGCAAGATGCGTCACAATTGCTTTCCTAGTTTCCCTCAATGCCCTAAGATATACTTGATCAGGCCCGGGGGATTTATCTACCTTTATACATTTTAAGATCTCCAGCACCTTTTCTTCTATATTGTGGACCTTTTTTTTTAAGACATCACTATTTATTTCCCTGAGTTCCCTAGGTGCCTTTCTCCACAGTAAATACTGGTGAAAAATATTCATTAAGGTGCCTCACAGACCCCTTACCTGGTCAAATATGCCGTAGAGCCGCATAGGGAGGAGCTGTTCTGCCAGGTGATAAAAAAATTGATCTGGTACAAAGGTTATAAGGAGTGGCATGAAGTAGACGAAGGCATTAGTGACGTTTTGGGTGGGAAATCTGGAGCTTAGAGCCCAGGAAGTTAAAAGTAACTTTGCCAACAGTGGACCAGAATTGGGAGAGAAGAAATGGCTGTGAGGGCTGTAGGCCTGGACAAGGTCAGAGCCCCTTAAAGTGCCAAAGGGAATTGCCCTCTGTTGGTTCATCAGGTCGGCGATATTGAAATGTAAAGAACAACAACAATCTGCAGTTACGCAGCGAGCTCGAGGTAGCAGGACCTGCCCACAATACTTCACAAAAACAATATTAATGTAACTCTGAGCCACAGAACCAAAAATTAGGATAGGTGACCAAAGGCTCAAGCAAAGAGTTTTAAGGAGTATATGTTTTATTTTACTAATGTAAAGCACAAGAGATATTGTTTTGGATGAACATTGTTGTGTAGAAATTCTACTGGACAGCTTAACACAGTGTCAACTGGAAATGACTGAATGAAAATCAAACATTTACATTTTCATTTTTGGCTAGTTTTGCTCACAGTTGAATTATCACTTACATAATGCCAACACGGCCCTCTAAGTTCTCTCACAATGCCAGCAACTTTAATTGTACTTTGTTTCTGTTGAGTATGGGTGAAAGGGTTGAAATGGTTAATGTTGATGAGCGTATCAAGAACTGCCCAATAAAATGACTTCGTTATGGTTGGGGTGATGTAATAACTTTGGACCTTGAAGGAGTATCGTTGTGGTCATCCTGGTAAAGTAACCAAATCCCATTGCCTCATTAGAGAGGATCAACTAGGGGATGGGCTTAACATAAACAAGGGGCAAAGTGAACAGGGCCTTAGCCATTATGTCATAGAGTCACAGTCTCATACAGTGTCCTAGAGTTATAGTATCATAGTGCCATAGTGCCAAGGTGTCATAGTGTCACAGAGACATAGTATCACACACTCAGAGTGTCATAGTGTCATTATTTTCATACAGTCATAGTGCCATAGAACCATAAAGTCAGAGAGTCAGAGTCAAAGTGTCATAGTGTCATAATGTCAGAGAGTCAAATTGTCATAGTGGCATTGTTTCAGAGGCTGCGACACTGACACGATGGCTCTATAACACAATGACATTAAACACTGAGTGTGTGGCACTATGACTCTGTGACACTATGACACTTTGGCACTATGATACTATGATTTTAGGACACAATATCAGACTGACTCTATGACACTATGAAACTATGACCCAATGATACTATGATTCTATGCCACCATCACACAATCACACTCTGTAATTTCTTCATTCAAAAAGAAAGATTGATTGAAAGCAGGAAACTTTAATGTCTCTCACAGGGAAAATGTTCCAAGCTATTACCAAAGCACAACACTCAGATAAGTTCAATTTAACCAGACAGAGTCAACATGTGAAAGAGAAATCATGTTTCACTAATCTATTAGAATGCTTAGGAGTGAATGAGGTTTCCAAAGTGCACCATGATGGGCAGAGGTACTCCTAATGGCATCCTAATTGGCAGCTTCCAGGCTAATTGTCCAGAGAAATAGGGAAAAGTGGGATGGAGATATCATTGCTAGGCAGATCAGAAGCCCAGTAGTCCCACTGGAAGAGCAACAGCAGGAGGGTAAGATTGACAGTGTCTTTGTAAGTTTAGTAAGTTGAAAACTTCAAGAGAGATGGGCCAAGCAAACAGGATCCTCAGGACAGTCCATTAACAATGGTTTTCACTGTCTGTGTCTCACGGAGGCCAGAGCAGATACAGGACATTAAGCATTGAGTTGCACACCACTGAATGTAAGAAATGTATTGGTCACGTTGACTAACACTGGTGTTTTAACTTCAGTGTGAAGCTGGATGAACACAGCAGGCCAAGCAGCATCTCAGGAGCACAAAAGCTGACGTTTCGGGCCTTCATAGGATGAAGGGTCTAGGCCCGAAACATCAGCTTTTGTGGTCCTGAGATGCTGCTTGGCCTGCTGTATTCATCCAGCTTCACACTTTGTTATCTCGGATTCTCCAGCATCTGCAGTTCCCATTATCACTGATACAGTTTTAACTTCAGGACGGGTTTGAACTCCCATTATGCTGGATTGTCAAACTGACCACCTCTCATCACATCAGCAAACCCCACTACATAGCATAAGGAGAGCTGGCATTCAAACTTCCCACCGCAAAGGTCCCACCATACATCAACAGAAAGCGCTAGAGAAACTAGCAGTCTGGCCGCATCTGCAGAGAGAGAAACAGAATTCAGTATAATTTCTTCAGAACCCCACAACCATCAGTGTGATAATGGCTGGATTATGGCGACATTTGACCAGGGAATTTTGGGAGGGAGGTCTACTGCTTGATACTTACGGTCTTCGCTTAGCTTCTCCTGTGAGTAACAGCGCCTCTGGCAGTGGCCATTCTGGGCAATCTGCCTGATATATCCACTCAGGTCTGTTGAAATGGACTCAGACTAAGAACTGGCTAAGGAAGAGTATCAGTAACTCAGTGACAGCTTCAGAGAAGTGGGGTCAGGTCTGCCTGAGGATTCCCAGGACACATGCACACTTTCCCATTCCACTGAGAAATACCCAAGAAAGGTCAAAATGACATTTTGGTTCACAAATTACAAGGAGCATGAGGAGTACAGAAAGTGATGTGAAGCATATGGCTTTTTAAAAATTCAGTCATGGGACAACAGCATCATTATTGCTTATCCCTACTTGCCCTTGAGAAGGTGCTGGTGAGCTGTCTTTTTAAACCACTGTAGTCCATGTGCAGTCAGTTGACCAACAGTGCCTTCAGGAAGGGAATTCCAGAATTTTGACCCAGCAACACTGAAGGAACAGCAATATAGTTCCAGGTCAGGATGGTGAGTGGCATGGAGGGGAACTTGTAAGTGCTAGTATTTCCATGTATCTTGTTCTGCTCGATGGAAGTGGTCATGAGTTTGTAAGGTGCTGTCTCTGAGGATGTTTGATGAATTTCTGCAGAGCTCCTGTAGATATTACACATTGTTGCTACTGAGTTGGTAGACTAAGTGAATGCTTGTGGATGTGGTGCCAATGAAGCAGGCTGTTTTGTCTGGGATGGTGTCAAGCTTCTTCAGTGTTGTTGGGGCTGCACCCATCCAGGCAAGTGGGGAGCATTTTTTTATTCATTCATGGAATCAGGGCTTCACTGGGTAGCCCAGCATTTATTGCCCATCCCTAATGCCCAGAGGGCAGTTAAGAATCAACCACATTGCTGTGGATCTAGAGTCACATGTAAGCCAGACCAGGTAAAGATGGCAGTTTCTTTTCCTAAAGGACATTCGCGAACCAGGTGGGTGTTTTTCTGAAAATTGGCAATGGAGTTGGGGTCAACCTAAGTATTCAATCACATTCCTGACTGATGATTTGTGCCTTATTGTTGGTGGACAGTCTTTAGGGAGTCAGGAGGTGAGTTACATCCTAGCCTCTGACCTGCTCTTGTTCCCACTGTGGTTATGTGGTAAGAGCTGGCATGTGCTAATGCAAGAGGTTGGAAGAGATTATAATCGGGGATGGGAGGGGTCTTTGATGATGTTGGTTGCTTTCCCCAAGCAGCAGGAAGTGTAGATTGAGTCAAAGGATGGAGGGTTGGTTTGTGTCTTGGACTGGGCTGTGTTCTCAAATTTCTGTAGTTTCATTTGTTTGAATGTTTTCTGTGGTGCATCTATAAAAATTGGTTTGTGTCTTCATGGACATGCTGAGTTTCCTTAGCCTCCTGAAGAAGTAGAAGCATCGTTGTGCTTTCTTGGCAATCACATCAATGAGGGTGGACCACGACAGACAGTTGGCGATGGTCACTCCCAGGAACTTGAAGCTGTCGACCATCTCCACCTTGGCTCCATTGATGCAGACAGGGTGTGCCCTCCACTCCGATTCCTGAAGTCAATGACCAGCTCCTTCATTTTGCTGACCTTGAGGGAGAGATTGTGATCTTTACACCATGCCACTAAGCACTTTATCTCTTTCCTGTAGTCTGCCTTGTCGTTGTTTCAGATGTGGCCTACAATGGTGGTGTCATCAGCAAACTTGTAGATAGAGTTATGATGAAATTTGACCCCATATTCATGCGTATACAGGGAGTATATTAAGGGCCTGAGTATGTGACCTTATAATTGGCAATAAATAATAAGTTAATAGGCTGGCAGGAGAAGCTCCCTCACTACTACAATAATGTGGATCTGTATTGATAGGCCACGAGGCCATCAATGGAACTCACAACAACAAGAAGTATTCATTCGCCAGGAATGTGTCAATCCCGGGCTGATAAGATAAGGATAGAGCAGACCATTATTATAATAACACCTTGTTACATCAGGAAGTAAAATCACTTTGAGAAGCAATAGAGGAATGTGCCTGTGCCTATCACCCTGCTGTAGGGATGCGTAGAATGGGGTAAGTATGATTATGTCAACCTTTCAGTAACACTGTGTATTTCATTGTCTTGGACGCGACCAAAGCCTCAGGAACAAAGAAACAATTCCAGAAATTCTGAAAAAGATCGTAAATTGAATGAGCCACAGTAAAGTATTAGTGAACAGAGGAAAAAAAAACAATTGTGGTTAAAATTTAACTCAGTGCTTGGGGGTGGGGTGTGCAGTGTTGTCATGGTAAAATCACTGGGCTAGTAATCCAGAGGTCCAGGTTAATGTTTTGGGGGCATAGCTTCAAATGGCAGCTAGGGGCAATTTTAATTCAATGACTAAACTGAAACCTCGGACAGGGGTCATTTTATGAGGAGGACATGCTGTGCCTATTGAAAATCAGAAGGCTGAGGGGTTCATTGTTAACGCATTCGTAATGTGGGCATCAGTAGCTAAGCCAGCACTTACTACACACCCCAAATCTCTGAATTCATTATTAATTATTGAAATAGAATCTGAACGGATAAAAACAAAACACTGCAGGTGCTGGAAATTTGAGATAAAAGCAGAGAACCTGGGGATACTCAGCAGGTCTAGCAGTGTCTGTGGAGAGAAAAACAGAGTTAACTCTTTAAGTCTGGTATGACTCTTTCTCAGAAGTGGATAACTTCAGTCAGACTGCATTCAAAAAGCAAACTCTTGTCTCTATCTCCACAGATGCTGAGTTTCTCCAGCACGTCCTGTTTTTAAGATCCTGAATGGCATTGACTGTTCAGGTCCATAGACTAATGACTCTGACAGAAAAGAAAATTCCCTTCATCTCCATCAGAAACCCTTTATTTTTAATCAACCTGTCCTTGGCATCGTACACCTGGTACAGGTGGGACCTGAACCCAGGCCTCCTAGTTCAAAGATAAGGACATTACCAATGCACTACAAAAGCCCCTGTGCCCCTCAGTTTAAACTAGATCCCATAATAGGAAATATTCATTCATTGGATGTGGGCATCAGTAGTCAGGCCAGCATCTATTGTCCATCCCTAATTGCCCATAGTTCAGCTAAGAGTGAACCATATTGCTGAGAATCTGGAGTCACGTGTAGACTAGGCCAGGTAGAGGTGAAAGTCTCCCTTCCTAAAGGACATTAGTGAAACACTTGGGTTTTCCCTGACATTCATGGTCATCGTTAGATTCTTAATTCCATTTTTTTTTAAATTGAATTCAGGTTCCACCATCTGCCATGGCGGGATTCGAACACAGCGTCCCAGAACATTACCTGTGTCTCTGGGTTAATAGTCCGGTGCTAATACCAATAGGGCCTTGCCTCCCCACATTAGCGCATGACAGAACATGATGCACCGCCAAATGGAACTGCCTCCAGCTTTAAGACCTGTCTCCACACTTAATACAAAAAATAATTTTTTCCCAATATCAGTCTCAGAAACAAATTTTGTCCAATATCTCTGTCACTTTATTTGCGGTATTTACTGGAAAAGAGCAGAGAACACCATCTTTAAATGAATAGCTTCACCCTGCTGCTATATGATTACTTTCCACAGATTCTGAAAGCAGCGCTCCAGAAAAATCCTGCCATTAAGATCCCACTGCAGGATAAAACACAAAGCCCTGTGGCAAAATATGTCTGGTCGGCAGCCAGTTCCTTGAGGATTGTCTGTAAAAGCCTTAGTGTGCTCAATATTACCTCAAGCCAGCAAAAAGAGGGGGAGCGGATGCAGCTTTTGGTAGTAAATGAAGATTTAGTGTCAGCTAAGCCCTGCCAACCCATAGAAGTTCATCTGAGGGACAGTGTTAGTCTTTATGTTTTATCCTGTAGAGGGATCACAATGCTCCAGAAGACTGTTTTCAAGTTTGCATCCCTTTGACTACGGTGTGCTTTCAAATGGGTGGTGTCATTTATTTATCCTTCTACATACTGCAGACTTCACTCGAACTCCAACTTAATAGCTGATAACTTTAAAAGTTCGAACTGCTTTTAAACAGCTCTGATGTAGGTTTTGCATCATCTATACAAGTATGTAGTGATTTAAAGATCTCCCTCACTAAGAGATGTCACTTCATAGAATCCCTACAGTGTGAAAACAGGCCTTTCAGCCCATCAAGACACCACCAATCCACCCAGAACTGTAACCCTGTATTTCGCATGGTTAACCTGCCTAGCCCGCACATCCCTGGACACCATGGGGCAACTTAATATGGCCAATCCACCTAGCCTGCACATCTTTGGACTGTGGGAGGAAACCGAAACACCCGAAGGAAACCCACACAGACACAGTGAGAATGTGCAAATTCCACACAGACAGTCGCCCGAGGGTAGAATCGAACCCAGGTCCCTGGCGCTAACCACTGAGCCACCTTGCTGACCATCTGAATATTAAATCTTCATAATACTATACATGGCAGTGATTTGCTACTGCCTTGACCACGGCAGGGGCATCACAATCCCAGGTTAACTTTTAATTAAGATGAAAAGAGGAGATGGAGCCAAAAGATGGCCAAGGATGTGAATCCAGTGGATGGTTGGAGGTGAAATTTGCATCTAAAGGAATCAAAGGGAGAAATGCACTATAAACTGAATTGTAATCTTCTGTGAGTATTTCAGAACAGCTGAGTGAAAAGGGAACAATCTGTGTAGGAGACACATTTTCATTTTCTCCTTTCAAGAACACAGGGTCAGTGGTTCAAATCAAGCTCCAATCCTGGACTGTGTGCGAGTGTCCTGATGTCCTAGTGTATGGACAAGTGTGTTGTGAGGGGCAGAGTTTGTGAACAACCTTAAACACCCCTGCACTGCAGGTAAAGAGAGGGTAACATTCTCTCACTCTCTGTGCTCCCAGCTAGCCACGATCATAAACAACAGACATGCACAGACAGAAGAATTTCAGTCGGATTACAAATAAGCCCAGATTGTCAAAATCAACGGCTCAACTATCAATGTTTCACAATTTACATGTTACAAATGATCCAGATACTGGTCCATATATTTTGTAACATTTATCTTTCTCAGACTCTGTTTTTATTCCTAATATGTATTTGTACGTGCATGTGCGTGTGTGAGCATGTCTGTGTGCATATGTATATGTATGTCTGAGTATAAGCAGATGTGTGTGCATATGTGTATGTGCGTTTCTCTGTGTGCACATATGTGTGTATGAATGTGTTCATGTGTGTGTATACCTGAGTGTGTGCATTCATGTGTGTCTGTGCGTGCGCGTGTGTGTGTGTGTGTGTGTGTGTGTCTTTGTGTGTGCATATCTATGTCTGTGTGTGTGTGTGGATGTGTGTTTCTGTGTCTGTGTATGTGTGTGTATGCATACGTATGTGGGTTTTGTATTATTAGCTCTTCTCATGCTTAGTAACTTTTTCTGTGTGAACTCAAGAAAGGGCTGGTGAAATAGGCTCCATCTAAAAGAATATATAGATTGATCTAAAACAGATTAAAGTGTCCAAAAGGGAAGGAGTCTTTGTAAACTAATCTTGTCGCGACCAACTGAGGGGGTGAGTGAATAACGAGGGGTAATCAATTCGACTCTCCCTACCCTTAATGCTTTGGAGTGTGCAATCTGGAACTGTAAGACATTGGGGAAAACTCATCCAACACTTGACTGTCCAATGTAAACTAACAGATTTATATAAAGTTTAACGATAAAGCTGATGGCATAATAAAGAAATTTATTCTGTGCCTCTGTTTTACAGCCAGATATGAGTGCCTAAGTGTTCAACAGAGTGAGGACATGGCCTGTCTTGTTAGTTATGTTCCAGTATCGGCATCCAGGGACCAGGCCTGATAGAGGGGTTCAGCTACCTTGTACAATCAAATAAGAGCCTATGTTCATGCTGCAAGGGCCTCTTATTGAAATCAAGCTGCCCTGAACATAGCCAGGTCCAAGCTCCTTAAAGAGACTATGGGAGGCCAACACCAGAAAAGTTGATTCTTCTTTAGACTTCACTCAGCAAATACACAGTGCATGCTCCTGAATGCTCCTGTGACTGTCCAACATCATGAACACTGCAGACACTGAATAACAGAATGTTGGCTGGTCAGTATACAAGGAAAAATATCCTCATCCGATCCTCTCCAGCCTTATAGTTCCTGTGGAAAGGTACATTCCAACATTATCCAAGTAACAATGAAAAGCTACAATCACCCTTCAAATGTTATGGAAAGCACCCCATATCATTCCTGAGTTACCCCCAAGGAATGGGAATTAATAATCATTCCTATAAATAATATGCAGCGGGACAGAAATGATCAAGATCTACAAACATCGCTAATTTCCTCTGAACATTGATCCATTATAGAAAACATTGGAGAAGGGAACTCTGGCTGTTTGACTGGGGTGGGGTTGGGATGCAATAGGGCATGAATCAAGCTTTGAGGCAGTCAAAGCCAGAGTTGGCGCTGTGGTCAAGTGGTCCTTTTAGTGATGACCATTTGGGTCACTCAGCTGGTACAACGTGGTATAGAATGGTAAGCTCCGCTCCGTCTGTAAATTCAACTTGGCAACCATGAGACTACAATCAAGTAAGGAGTCTGATGCAAAAGTCATATGTCTGGAATGCCTTGACCAGAAGTTTGGAGCTTGATGCCAACCCCCCAATTGTGATTTGAATTTTCCCTGACTGGATTTGGCACTTACCAAAGAAATGGAAATTATATTTTTTTTCTGTTGTTCAATGAGTTAAAACATTGGATGGTTGAAACATCTATTCTTATGTGACTTGCACTTCAAACTCACTCAATACTTGGAAGTAACTATTAACAGAAAGAAAAGCCTATGATGCTGTAAAATATTCGTCTCACTCATTGTACAGGGATGTATCAGGACCCTTTGGGCTGTAACCACTAAAAAATGAGAAGCAATGTGTCACCTACACAAAACATCACTTTATATCTGATGACAGCTCATTTTTAACCAAGGTGACCCAATGATTGACAAAAAGGAGGATGCAACTAATTTGAAATGGTAAATTCAGCCAGAAGCAAGCACACATCTAGATCCATGAACATATTCTTATTCCTAATGTGTACTTGTACGTGTGTGCACGTGTGTGAGCATACCTGTGTGCATATGTGTTTGCGTGCATGAGTACCATTTGGGTCACTCAGCTAGTACAACGTGGTACAGAATGGTAAGCTCCCCTCCATCTGAGTGACCCATGGCACTGAGAAAGCTGGCTTGTGTGTTGGCAGAGGTTATCGATGTTTCTTGTAGTGTCAGCAGGTTGTGTTTTTGCCTGAGAATCAGGAGGCTATGAGTTCAAACCCCTCTCCAGTGACAAAAGTCCAGCCTGGGTTTCCAGTGCACCCCATTGCCATCTTAACTAACCTCAGAAATGGTCAGCTCGCCAAGGGCAATAAAGGATGGGTAAGAAATGTTAGCTTTGCCAAAGTTCTAGCGATGCTTAAGGAGAACTTCACTATTCTTCATTTTTCATCAAACTCCTGACCCACGAATTGCTCAGAGTTAGAACTTGCATTTGAATAGCGTTGCATAAAGCAGTAAACTGTTCCAGGCCACTTTGTAGGAGGTGCTGTCATATTTGGAGCTATTTCAGAAGAAATTAGAAACTAAAAGCTTGATGGAAGAGATAGATTCAATGGAGCATCTTAAAGAAACAAGTGGTCACCCTGGCTTGGTCACCAATGCTGGAAGAATGAAAACAGGAAATGTCCAAAACTGCCAAATTAGAGAAACAGAAAGGATCATGGGGGCTGGATGAGATTCAAAATAAAGAGGAACAAAACTATGGAGGGATTTGAAAATAAGGATTAATTGCCATTAATAATTGCCATTAATATGGGTGGCCCAATGGCTCGGTGGTTCGCGCTGTTGCCTCACAGCGACAGGGTTTAATTCCAGCCTCATACAACTGCCTGTGTGAAGTTTGCACATTCTCCCTGCGTCTGCGTGGGTTCCTTCCCGCAGTCCAAAGATGTGCGGGTTAGGGCGGTTTGGCTATGCTAAATGGCACATGGTGTCCAGAAATGCATAAACTAAATGGGTTAACCATGGGAAATGCAGAGTTATAAGGTTTGGCTGGGATGCTGTTCAGAGAGTCAATGTGGACTCTATGGTCTGAATGATCTGCTTCCACACTGTAAGGGTTCTATGAGCATCTTTACCTCATAAATATCTTAATGACTTCACTAGTAGTTGAGTTCTTACTCCTTTTCATGTTCACCTTTTGCAAATCCCTGGGTTGTCCTCCCATTGCACTGCACCTGCTTTATTTTGGATGGAAATCCAGTTAGATCCAGATCTTTGAATAGAAGTCTCAGATTTGCTTTTGAGATTTGACAAAGGTGGTCAAAATATTGAGCTGCAGAGGAAAATAGGTTCGTAAACAAAGTAGGAGAGTTGTAGCTTTTTCACTTCCTTGCTGCTGCTGTTCTTGGATCCAACTGCCTTCAATGTTATTAGTATCTTTCTGTCATTCTCCAAGTGTTTGACAAAAAAGTCCATATTGGTCATACAGGTTACTATCAGCTGCCGTAGTCTCCTGCAAATACTTCTATACGTTCTGGTTTTCACCACTGTCCAATATCTTTTAGTCTTTCTACAACACATTCCACAGATATAAATGTCCATTCCCAACTATTTTGGCAGTTTCAGAAACACTTCTTTCTGAATCTTGTTTTACATGGGTGAAACAATCCTCATGCCAATGGATCTACATTCCCATGAGTATATCACGAAAAGAACTAAATATATTTTCAAAGTTCCTTTTCCCACTGTGGGCAAGTCCACTCTAACTTCTGTAGACCCAGTCGCTCTTCAAAACCCTGCAAGGTGTCGTAAAGTTGTAATATATGGGCTATTCATCTTTGATTCCATCAACTGATTTAATATCTGAGACTTCTGGATGATTTATTACAACTTTGAATGAACCAGATGTTGGTCTTTTTTGAAATGGCTGTAGAAATCCCCTGACCTACACGCCAAGATTCCAAAGACAAAACTCAGATGTGGATAAACAACGACATATGTGGGGAGTTTCTCCTTCAGAATTTCATAGTCACCATTGTTTGAACCCTCTGTAGAAATCTAAGGAGCAGGAGCAGCTGCAGAAATGGCCAGAGGCTAGAGGAGCCCTAACAACATGCATCGTGCACACGTGATGCCGCGGATGCTATCTGTGTCAATGGTACCTTGATAGCTCTGACAATGGGAAATCGAAGTTCCTTCATTTATATGGAGCAAAAACAGAAGTTGCTGGAAAAGCTCAGCAGGTCTGGCAGCATCTATGGAGAAAAAAAGAGTTAACGTTTCAGGTCCGGTGGCCCTTCCTCAGAACTTCCAGTTCCCCAAGTTGTCCATCTCTGCACCCTGTCACTAAAGCCTTTCAAGGAAGGAGTATAACAGGGACAAGTGGAGGCCATTCAGCCCCTTAATGGTCTGAGGAAAGGTCACCGGAGCTGAAACATTAACTCTGTTTTTAACTGCACAGATGCTGCGAGAGAAACTTCGTTTTTGTTCCTGATTTACAGTTCTTTCAGTTTTTATCTCCTTCATTGATTTGTATTGCCCCCAATGTGAGCTAATGATCAGCTATCACATGAATGTAATCCTAGCCAGAAAGATCGAATATTATAAATCTGTGGATTTGCTACAGAAAGGAAATGGCATCAGGAATAAACAGCAGGTTTTTTAAACTTTGTTTTTAAGGTTCAACACTACCTCTGTTACAAGTTGGAATACAACACAGAGATAGAGAATGGAGAAAATACAGTGTCTGATATGGCACAAGTACCATAGAATAAAGACTAATTGCAGTTTAAAAGTGAGTAAAGAACAACTAAAGTAATCATTTGAAACATCACCACACGTCCAGGCCACCAATGGAAGATACAATGCGCTTGCGCCATGAACTTTAGCTTTTTATGACTCCACATTTCCTACCTCATCATTAGTTCTGTATTGCATGTTTGTGTGTGTGTGTCAGAGAGACGGGGGTGTATGTGCTTGTGTGTCTGAGAGAGATAGAGAAAGGGTGAGACAACAAGGTGTAGAGCTGGATGAACACAGCAGTCCAAGCAGCATCAGAGGAGCAGGAGTGTGTGTGCATGTGTGTGAGATAAAGCGAGTGCATGGTGTGAGACAGCGTGCGTGTTTGCACGTGTCTGTGTGAAGGAGTGTGTGTGTGTGTGTTTGTGTGTGTGTGTGTGTGTGTGCGCGCGCGCGCGCGTGCATGAATGTGAGTGGGTGTGAGAGTTTGTGTTTGTGAATAAGAGTTTGTGTGCATGCCCAAAGTTGTGCAGGTTAAGGTAGGTTGGCCATGCTAAATTGCCCATAGTGTTCAGGGATGTGTAGATTAGGTGGGTTATGGGGGGGATGGGCCTGGGTGGGATGCTCTGGGCTTCGGTGTGGACTTGTTGGGACGAAGGGCCTGTTTCCACACTGTAGGGATTCTATTCATGTGCATGTGTGACTGAGAATGTGTGCATGTACAGATGTCAGTGTGTGTGAGTGAGTGTGGATGAGAATGGGTGTGTAAATGAGTGTGTGCATGAGTGAGTGTGTTGGTGAGTGTGAATGCGTAAGTGGGTGTGTGTGTGAGTGCAACTGTGAGTATATGTGAATGTCTGGGTGTAACAATGTGTGTGTATGAAAGTAGGTGCATGTGCGTGCATGCGTATGTGTGTGACTGTGTGTGAGATACTGTAAGTGAGAATGTGAGCGAGAGTGAGTGCATGAATGCGTGTAGCTATAAGTGTGTATGTGTGAGAGTAAGTGTGTGTGTGTAAAACTGTGTGTGTGACAGCGTGAGTGAATGAGTGTGTGTGAGTGAGAGTGAGAGAATGAGAGAGTGCGAGAGCAGGCGTGAGAGCTTGAGGATTGAAGGACAACATTTACTTTATTAACAATGTTTATACCTTTAATTCAGTGAGATTTTTAAAATAATAATAGAAATTCTTCACCTTCTAACCTCAGCAAACAAACTGACTTGTTCCTTTCTAGATTTATTATTTATAACTTCATATTGCATTGCATATGATCACATACATTGAAATAATAAAAGCACATCTTTTCAAAGATTCAGACGCAGATAGGCCAATCTCAAGAGTGAGTAGACAGGAAGGTGTTCATCCTGCCGCCCTTCATTGTAACTAATTACCTTTTCAGTACAAATCCACATGTACGAGGCAGGCTGCCACTTCAGAGAGAACTCCAAATTTCTTCCAATTCTCAAATTTGCTTTATTTTGCTTCTCTTGTTAATTTACTCTCCGGTATATGGCAACTGCCAAAACTCCGCGGTGATGGCAATTTCTGCTTGTTGCCCTCCCTCATGACTGTTTCACAGCCCATCCTTCAATGTGGAATTGATTCAAGCTGCAGCCTCTACTTGCACACGGATGTCTTTTGAGATGGCTCCCTTAAGATGTCTCTCTCACGCTGTCAGATACCTGCCGTTTCCAGTCAGAATGTTTAATGGCATCAGGTGATAAGAAGCAGAGGTTTGAAAAAAGGCAAAACTGTCTGAAAGATGCAGGGTCAATTTGTTCAGGTTCTTGCCTGAGATTAATAATCGTGCTGAAGAGTACGGCTGCAGTGCAGTTCCCAAAGCATATCAGAGAGATTTGAGCAAATTGTGAAACATGTCAAAGGTGTCACAAGATGCACGCACATCTTATTTCAAGCTATCTATTGGTTCACGGGTTTAAGAAGATTTCTGAGTCATGGATCTAAAGTTGGAGGACAAATATAAAAGATGCCTTTTCAAATTTAAAGAATTAGCAGGTTAAGGATCGACGTTGGCCATTTTCTTCACCCAGAGAGCAGTCCAGCTGTGAAATTCTCCATCACAGAAATCAGCCCAGAACATTGACTGTTTCTGTTTAATTATAACAACTACAATCTGTGTTTACCTAACACCAAATTCCAGAGACATGGCACAGGAAAATGGCATGATCAGCCACGAACTAGCAAAACAGGAAGGATGTTCCCAATGACCAGAGCCCAGAACCAGGGATCGCAGTATAAGGATATGGAGCAGGCCATTTAGAGGAAGAGAAACCTCTTCACCCAGAGAGCGGTGAGCCGGTGGAATTCTCCACCACAGAAAGCATTTGAGGCCAAAACATTGAATGTTTTCAAGAAGGAGTCAGATACGGTGCTTAGGGCTAAAGGGATAAAAGGGGGAGATACAGGAGGCTGAGTTGGATGATCAGCCATGATCATACTAAATGAGGGAGCAGGTTAGAGGGGCTGAACAGCCTACCCCTGGTCCTTTTCTCTATGTTTCTGAGTAAACAAATTTGGGGTGACTTAAATAAAAATGAATGCACTGGAATAAAGGCAAAATATTGCGGATTTACTGGAAATTCTAGGCAAACACAGAAAATGTTAGAGAAACTCAGCAGGTCCGGCAGCATCTGTGGAGAGAGAAACAGAGCTAACATTTTAGGTCCTTGTCGGAATTGAAAGCAGCGAGGAAATGGTGGCATTTAAACTGATGACAGGGGGAGGGGTCAGGTAGGGAGGGGGAAAGGTGTGAGTTGAATAGATGGAGATGGGAAGCAAAGCTGGTATATGGATTACTGATTACCCAACCAACTTCTACATCCACAGGATCATTAAGAAGGGGCTTTTAGATAAGCACACGAATGGAGGGGTACGGACCAAGGGCAGGCAGAAGGGATTACTTTAATTTAGCATCGTTTTTGGCACAACATCACGAGCTGAAGGGCCCATTCCTGTGCTATACAGTTCTATGATCATTAGGCACCATTTCTACCACATCCAACAGGATGCCATGAGCAAACATATATTCCCCGCCCCTTCCTTATCAGCATTCCATTCCCTCCGAGACACTCTGGTGCTCCATCCCTCCTCCAAAACCAACACCACCCCACAGCCCCATGGCAATTTCCCATGCAATCACAGAAGGTGTAACACCCTCCCTTTTACCTCCTTTATTCAAGGGCCCAGACATATCTACAGGTGAAGCAGAACTTTATCTGCACTTCACCCAATATTGTCCAGTGCATTCATTGACCACGATGTGGTCTCCTTTACACTGGGGATATGAAACGCAGGCTGGGTGACTGCATTGTGGAACACCTACTCTATCCGTATAAATGGTCCTGAGGTTCTGGACACCTGCCAACTCAACACCCCACCACTTTTCCATGCCAACATCCCTGTCTCAAGCCTGCTGCAGTACACTGGCAGAGCCCAGTGTAAGCTGGAGGCACAGCACCTCACTTTCCACTGAGGGACCTTACAGCCCTCGGGGCACAACACCGAATTTTCAATTTCAGAACATGATTTTCTTTATTCATTCACAGGATGAGAGTGTCGCTGGCTAGGGAAGCATTTATTGCTCATCCCTAATTGCCCAGTGGACAGCTCAGAGTCAACCATGTTGCTGTGGGTCTGGAGTCACATGTAGCCCAGGCCAGGTAAGGATGGCAGTTTCCTTCCCCAAAGGCATGGTGGCTCAGTGGTTAGCACTGCAGCCTCACAGCGCCAGAGACCCGGGTTCAATCCCAGCCTTGGGTAACTGTCTGTGTGGAGTTTGCACATTCTCCCTGTGTCTGCGTGGGTTTCCTCTGGGTGCTCTGGTTTACTCCCACAGTCCAAAGATGTGCATTTCAGGGTGGGTTGGCCATGCTAAATTGCCCATAGCGTTCAGGGGTGTGTGGGTTATATGGGGATGGGTCTGAGTGGGATGCCTCAAGGGGCAGTGTGGGCTTGTTGGGCCGAAGGGCCTGTTTCCACACTGTAGGGAATCTAATCTAATCTAATCAAAAAAGAAACCAGATGGGTTCGACAATGGATTCACGGTCATCATTAGATTGTTAATTCCAGATATTTTATTGAATTCAAATTCCACCATCTACCAAAGTGGGATTCGAGCCCAAGTACCTAGAACATTATTTGGGTCTCTGGATTAACACCCCAGCGATAACACCACTAGGCCATTGCCTCGCTGTGACCATCCTCTGAGTTCATGACCCACCCCCTCACAGCCCTATCCTGCTCTGAATGGGGCTGTTTCCAGCACAGCCAAAGCATTTTCACCTACAGTGGAGTCCCTGGCTTACAAGTACTAGTTATTACGAATGTGATCCCATACGACGGGGTTCCCTCTTGTTAACAGCTGCTGTCCATTGCCCTGTATTATGTAAGATAACAAAGTGTGGAGCTGGATGAACACAGCAGGCCAAGCAGCATCTCAGGAGCACAAAAGCTGATGTTTCGGGCCTAGACCCTTCATCAGAGAGGGGGATGGGGAGAGGGTTCTGAAATAAATAGGGAGGGAGGGGGAGGCGGACCAAAGATGGATAGAGGAGAAGATAGGTGGAGAGGAGAGTGTAGGTGGGGAAGGGATAGTCAGCCCGGGGAGGACGGACAGGTCAAGAAGGCGGGATGAGGTTGGTAGGTGGGAAATGGAGGTGCGGCTTGAGGTGGGAGGAGGGGATAGGTGAGAGGAAGAACAGGTTAGGGAGGCAGGGACAAGCTGGGCTGGTTCTGGGATGCAGTTGCGGCAGGGGACGAACTGTGCTGGTTTTGGGATGCAGTGGGGGGAGGGGAGGTTTTGAAGCTTGTGAAGTCCACATTGATACCATTGGGCTGCAGGGTTCCCAAGTGGAATATGAGTTGCTGTTCCTGCTGCTTTCGGGTGGCATCATTGTGGCACTGCAGGAGGCCCATGATGGACATGTCATTTAAGGAATGGGAGGGGGAGTTAAAATGGTTCGCAACTGGGGGGGTGCAGTTGTTTATTGCGAACCAAGCGGAGGTGTTCTGCAAAGCGGTCCCCAAGCCTCCGCTTGGTTTCCCCAATGTAGAGGAAGCCACACCGGGTACAATGGATGCAGTATACCACATTGGCAGATGTGCAGGTGAACCTCTGCTTAATATGGAAAGTCATCTTAGGGCCTGGGATGGGGGTGAGGGAGGAGGTGTGGGGGCAGGTGTAGCACTTCCTGCGGTTGCATGGGAAGGTATTATGTCCTGAGCTGTCAACAGACTCCTCTATTCGAAACCATTTACAACCCAACAGACTGCCTGCATTGATATGTCCCGATAGCAGCCAATCAGCACTCACGTCTCTCCCAGCTTAACATCAGCAATCCATCTATCAGTCTTTCCTTTTACCCCCTCTGTCTGGGCACCACTTCCATCTGTCTCAATCCCCCACACCCCCGTCATCAGCCTAAAGACCGCCCTCTCCACTTATTTTCAGTTCTGAAGAAGGATCAATGGACTCGAAAGATTATCTCCGTTTCTCCCTCTACAGATCTGCTCAGCCTTCCGAGTTCCTCCAGCACTTTCTGTTTTTTATCCTGGGCTTACCAGTCCAGTGATGTTACCATTTGGGCACAGTCTCCCCACCCACCCCCCGTCTCTCAGCAATTCTTTTCCTGACCAAAGTATATCCTTCAGCCAAAACAAGAAAATACTTCAGAGTGTTAAAACGTTTTACTCATCTGCCAGATGTCTTGAGGTATGTGACGATATGTTGTTGTGATGTCACAATCACAACAGCCAATCAGTGAGCTCCAATAAACAGCGATGAGATAATTCCACGGCCTGGAGCAAGGACAAAAATTACAGGCCTCTCACCCTGGTCATCCCACCACCCACAAGTAGGGCAAAGGTCTAGGTCCCTGACCTGAGCACAGGAATCCCAATGCCTGACCTGAGAGCAGAGGTCCTGACCCTTTGAACTGAGCATATTATGACTGTAACCCCCGACCTAAGCACTGTGACTCTGACCCTTCACATGGGCATAGATTCGCTGACCCCTGACCTGAGCACTGTGACCCTGGCCCCTGGCCTGAGCACTGTAAACCTGGCCCCTCACCTCAGCACAGAGGCCTTGACCCGACCTGTTCACTTTGACCCTGACCCCAACCTGGGGACAGAGTCCCTGACTTTGACCTGAGCACTGTGACACTGGCCCCTGATCTGGGCACTGTATACCTGACCCCTCACCTGAGCACAGAGGCCTTGACCCCAACCTGTTCACTTTGACCCTGACCCCGACCTGGGCACTGTGACCCTGACCCTTGACCTGAGCACCATGGCCCTGACCCCTGATCCCTGACCTGAACATATAGGGCCCCCTAGTTCTTCAGGCCCCAGGGCTGTTATGCCCTCTCCCAGGCCAGGACCTGGGTTCACTGGAGAGCCCCACAGGATTTCCTCCAGCGTCCTAGGGACCTGTGATGGCCTTTAACATCCCATCTGAAAAAGGGCATCTCCAACACACACCCAGTACTGCACAGGCATGTCCTTTTTCAAACCTGGTTCAACAACCCTCCCCCCAAAAAAGAAAAGTCATCTGTTTACCATCACACTACTGCTTGTGGGAGCTTGCTGTGCATAGATTGAGTGCAAATTTTTATATGACAACACTGAGGACACCAAAAATGCATATTTTCTTAGCACTTTGGGACTTATTTTGGTCATGAAAGGTGCAGATATAAACACACACTCTTCTTTCATTGAAGAACAAAAGATGATAACAATAGTGTCATGAATACCCAGTTTAAATTTGTCATTCCAACTGCCTAACATGGGGAATAGCTAGTTTGAGCTGCTCTTTGGTTGCTGAGTGAGTGAAGCTCTCCCTCTGGTGGTCTTCTGTGGGTTGAACAACCAGCTTCTTGTGTGGCATTGGTGCAAGTAATGGGGCAACTCAAGAGAATTCACTGACCCACAAAAATGTGGCAGGAAAGTTCCTGAGCCTTTTGCTTGAGAGAGCAGAGAGCCTCACAGGGAGGAGAACCCAAATTGTAAAATCAATCCTGGATGACAGCAAATCAACAAATTAATCACCAACAGAAAATTGCCTTAAACAGAAAAGAGGCTAAGATATAGCATAAACAGAGCCACTGACTGTCAATACGCTGTTGTCATGTAACATTGCCTTGGGCCCTTTCAATTCCATTTTCCACTGACTTTAAAATGTTCTGAGAAATCCAGTGATGGATGTAATTTAACAATTCTTTATTTTTTCTAAAACTTCATAACTGTAAACTGTGGAATAATTCCATTCTAGCTCCAGAATCTGAAACATTTTTCCAAAATAAATACCCAAGAAGAGAATTTCATCAAAAACTCAAAATTCTTTCTTTTTGGGAGAAATTTTTTTTAAAAGAAGTTAAACTGCAAAGAGGAGAAATTTCCTCCAGGTGGCAGTGTCAGTACATTTTCTTTGTTGTTGAAATTGACGCTGCAAAACCTTGTGACCAATGTAAAAGTTATGATCAGAGATAATGGGAACTGCAGATGCTGGAGAATCCGAGATAACAAGGTGTGGAGCTGGATGAATTCAGCAGGCCAAGCAGCATCTGAGGAGCACAAAAGCTGACGTTTCAGTTCTGATGAAGGGTCTAGGCCCGAAACGTCAGCTTTTGTGCTCCTCAGATGCTGCTTGGCCTGCTGTGTCCATCCAGCCCCACACGTTGTTATGGCCAATGTAAGAGGACAGGTCAAGCAGACATTTACCAGGATGTTTCCAGAAATGGATGGTTTGAGACGCTGGATAGGCTTTTCTCACTGCATATTAGGATATTGAGGAGAGGCCTTCTAGAGGTTGAAAAAAATCATGAGGGGCATTGACAAGCTGAGTGGGAAGTGTCTTTTCCTTAGGATGGGGATTTCACGACAAGGGGGCGTATTTTTAAGGTGAGAGAAGAAAGATTTAAAAAGGACATGAAGGGGCAATCTTTTACACAGACGGTGGTTTGCGTGAGGAAGTGGTGGATTACAATGTTTAAAAGACATTTGGGTAAGTACACAAGAAATATTTGAGGGATATGGGACAAGCGTAGACAGGTGGGACCAGTTTAGTTTGGCATGATCATTCGTTTGGACTGGTTGGACCAAACGGTCTGTTTCTGTGCTGCTGACTTTATAACTCTGTATTATCCGGAGGATGCTACACTTTTAGTGTTTTTCTTTGTAACCAGGTGACTACCAACAGGGTGGTGAGTATACCCTCACACAGGGTAACCTGCAGCTGGTACAGCTTCTGAATGGGGCAGAGAGGATCTCTGAGATATTGCCACCACTTCTGAAGAAGCATTTTGCTAATTCTCTGTACTGACAGTGCACGCACACAGAAAATCTCTTTTTCCATTAAATACGTTTAGATTAGATTCGATTCCCTGCAGTGTGGAAACAGGCCCTTCGGCCCAACAAGTCCACACTGCCCCTTGAAGCATCCCACCCAGACCCATCCCCCGATAGCCCACACACCCCTGAACACGATGGGCAATTTAGCATGGCTGATCCACCTAGCCTGCACATCTTTGGACTGTGGGAGAAAACCGGAGCACCTGGAGGAAACCCACGCAGATACGGGGAGAATGTGCAAACTTCACACAGACTGTCACCCTAGGTGGGAATCAAACCCGGGTCCCTGGCGCTGTGAGGCTGCAGTGCTAACCACTGAGCCACCGTGCCATTTAGGTTGTTGAGAAGGTGTATGGTGTGTTGGCTTTCATTGGCAGGGGGATTGCGTTTAAGAGCTGCGAGGTTATGCTGCAGCTCTAACAAACCCCGGTTGGACAACACTTAGAACATTGTAAATCAGTTCTGGTTGCCTCATTATAGGAAGGATGTGGAAGCTTTAGAGAGGGTGCAGAGGAGATTTGACCAGGATTCTGCCTGGTCTGGAGGGCAGGTCTTATGAGGAAATTTTGAGGGAGCTAGAGCTTTTCTCATTGGAGCGAAGAAGGATGAGAGGTGACTTGATAGAGGTTTACAAGATGATGAGGCACAGATAAAATGGATAGTTAGAGACTTTTTCCCAGACAGTAATGACTATTACGAGGGGGGCATCATTTTAAGGTGACTGGAGGAAGGTATAGGGGAGATATCGGAGGTAGAAAGCAGTGGGTGTGAACAATGCCGGCAGTGGTAGTGGAGTCAAATACATTAGGGATGTTTAAGCGACTCTTGGATAGGCACATGGAGGATAGTAAAATGTGGGGTATGCTGGATATTTGATCTTAGTAGGATAATAGGTCAGCACAACATCGTGGGCTGAAGGGCCTGTACTGTTCTATGTTCTATTTAGATTTATTGTCACATATTTAAAAAATTGAAAAGTATTTTTCCCATATGCAAAGCGTCGCCATGCACTGCTGCATCTTGAAATAATGCAAGGTTTTACGCAATAAAGTTCATTGTTCCCCTCTATTTTTGTTACTTTGCTACTCCATTCAGGACATGATGTCAGTCAGGGTCTTGGTTATAGGACACTCCAGTGCCAACGCTGAAAGTCCATGACGTCAACGCCAGAACTAGAGCTGCGATAGGGTTAGGGTTAGGATTAGGGTTAACCCTAACCCTAAACCTAATCCTATCACAGGTTGTAAGTACAGGCATTAATCAGGTCTATTAAATTAACCCTCATATGGGATTGCCGTTGTAAGCATAGAGTCCTACTGTGCAGAAAGGAGCCATCCGGCCTGTTGAGTCTGCACTGACCTCCAAAGTGCATCCCCCTCCCCCCGACCGATTCCTTCCCCATTAGCCTGAATGTCCTATGGCCAATCCACCCTAGCCTGCACATCTTTGGACTGTGGGAGGAAACCCACCCAGACACAGATAAGCTGTGCAAACTCCGCACTGACAGTCACCTGAGGGTGGGATCAAACCCGAGACATCAGCACCGGGAGCTAGCAATGCCAACCACTGTGCCCCTTTTTTTTGCATTTTTATTATTTTTAATAATATTCACTCGATTACTCCCTGATTTCTTTTACTTTCCCTCTCCTACCGTTGCTCAATAATCTTCCCCCTCCCCCATCCTTCCATCACTTTGTCCTCCCTTCCGCCCCAATTCCTTCTCTCTAACCTCCTCCACTCCCTCTATCTCTGTCTGCTCTGCGGCCAAACCCATGGAGCAAACACGGCTTATATTTGGCATCAGCCTCCCCATCCTCTGTCCTCTCAGATGTTTGTAAATCAGAATCCACTGTACTGTGTTTCATCCAAAAGGTGCTATCCAATCAGAGGGCTCTGCATATTGCAGTTTGCATGTTCCCAATTCAGAACAGAGTTAATGTTAAAAGCATTGCTATGTTTGCCAATTTTCCAATAAGCTAATGTAGGTTTTCACTCATAATCTGATAACGGATTATTCCAAATGTCATTTTAACCTGTGTTTTTTGTTTGTTTAGTTTAGTTGGGGGACACTTGCAAGGCACTGATAGAGTCATAGAAGTCTACAGCATGGAAACAGGCCTTTCCGCACAACATGCTCATGCTGCCCAGTTTTCACAAGCAAACTCCATATTCCTCCATATCGATCCCATCTACGTACCTGTCTAAATGTTTCTTAAATGTCAAAATTGTACTCGCCTCCACCACTTCCTCTGGCAATCCATTCCATACACTCACCACCCTCTGTGTGAAAAAGTTGCCCCCTTTCGAACGTTTTATATCTCTCCCCTCTCATCTTAAACTCATGCCCTCTAGTTTTAGTCTCCCCTACCTTGGCAAAAAGGCTGTTGGCTGTCAACCTTATTTATGCCTCCATCATGTCACCTCTGAGTCTCCTACTCTCCTAACCAACCTCTCTAGATCTACATGAGAGAGTCAAGACCAGTAAGAATGGACTTTGATTGTTAAATGAGTACTGTTGTCTTTAATTAAACATTGACCATTCGATCAAGTCGCACTGCAATGCTGACATGCACTGTTAAATGTTATAGACCATTTGACCTCAGATACAGCTTTGACACATTCTAGTCTTGAGCCAAAGATTCAAGCCCCACTCTAGAGCTCAGGAGCAAATTCCCATCAAATATTTGTGTATCTTTCAGGTGAGATACCAAACTGAAAATCCATCAGACTTCTCAGGTACATCTGGAATATTCCATGGCTCCATTCTGACTCTACCATTCCATAAATGCTTTCATAATTTCACTCCTGAAGGTCTGGCTCAATTATTTAAACTCTGTCTCCTAGTTGTATTCCTAATCAGCAGAAAACCATTTCTCTAGAGATAATGGGAACTGCAGATCCTGGAGAATCCGAGACAGCAGGGTATGGAGCTGGATGAACACAGCAGGCCAAGCAGCCACTTAGGAGCATCTGCTGTACCTGTTGTGGCCTCCTCTACAGTGGGGAAACGAGGCGGAGGTTTGGGGACTGCTTTGCAGAACACCTATGCTTAGTTTGCAATAAACAACTGCACCTCCCAGTCACAAACCATTTCAACTCCCTCTCACATTCCTTAGACAACATGTCCATCCTGGGCCTCCTGCAGTGCCACAACGATGCCACCTGAAGGTTGCAGGAACAGCAACTCATATTCCGCTTGGGAACTCTGCAGCCCAATGGTATCAATGTGGCCTTCACAAGCTTCAAAATGTCCCCTTCCCCCACTGCATCCCAAAACCAGCCCAGTTCATCCCCTCCCCCCACTGCATCACACAACCAGCCCAATTCATCCTCGCCTGCCTAACCTGTTCTTCCTCTCACCTATCCCCTCCTCCCACTTCAAGCTGCATCCCCATTTCCTATCTACTAACCTCATCCCACCCCCTTGACCTGTCCATCTACCGCAGACTGACCTATCCGCTCCCTACCTCCCAACCTACACTCACCTCTACAGGCTCCATCCCATGCCTTTTTAACTTGTCTGTCTCCTCTCCACCTATCTTCTCCTCTATCCATCTTCGATCTGCCTCCCCGCTCTCCCTATTTCAGAAACCCCTCCCCATCCTCCTTTTCTGATGAAGGATCTAGACCCGAAACGTCAGCTTTTGTGCTCCTGAGATGCTGCTCAGCCTGATGTGTTCATCCAGCCTCACACTTTGTTATCTCTATTTACCTTATCCCTTTTATAAGCCTCCTAAAATCCAGGCATTACAACTCTCGTTTGTGCAATCTCTTGTGATGATTTAATTATTGTAGTCAAGATTTTTTTTTTCTTTAAATCTATGCTCATTCTGTCTGAGACCATTAATCAAGTCTGACTTGTGATGCCCAGAATTGCTCGTATTACTAGATGGTGATGTTTTTTTCTCTCTAATAACCCGTATCTTGGAATGATGTTTGTGTCAGTTTTTCCTTTGAAGTATGCCAGTTCACAGATTTCATAGAATTACCGAAATTAACAGAACAGTAGGTGACCATTACATTGAGTGTATTGTACAAACTGGGAGAAGTAGTAAGCTGTTTAGCCCTTTCAGTCTGCACCACCATTCAATATGATTAGGACTAATGCTCTATCTCAGTACTAAATTCCTGCTTTCTCACCATACCCCTTGTTGCCTCTAAAACCTAAACAATTATCTATTTCTTTTCTTTGAAGATACCTTCATAATCTGCTGATATCCTGAGACTGTGTCCCCCTAAACTATTCTAATACATACATCTCAAAACTTCAGTAGGTTTGTTAAGCATAATTTTGCCTATCATAAACCCATGGTGGATCTGTCCAATCCCATTAACGCTGTCCAAATTCTGTTATTCAGTCTTTTATAACAGACGTTTCACACTCCTGTTTGGCTAACTGTTCTGTGTTTTCTCTCTCTTTTCAAATAGTGAGGTTACATTTGCTACCCTCCAATCTGTAGGAGTTGTGTCAGAGTCTACAGAATTTTGAAAGATAACCACCAATACATCTAAGATTTCCAGGACTACTGCTTTACTCTGATGTAGGTTTTGCAACGTTTAGTCAGGCTGTTGTGATTTGTCAGTCTTAAACCCTATTAATTTCCCTAGCACAGTTTTCTTCCAAATACTAATGCTACTTCAATTCTGCCTTCTCACTGGACTGTTGACTCCCCAACAGTTCTGGCAAGTTATTTCTTCGTTTGTGATGGCAGAGCCAAAATATGTGTTCAATTCCTCTATTTCTTCGGTTCTCCATTCTGATTTGCCCAGCTTTTGATTGTAAAGGACACACAAATCTTTTTCTGTTCATATACTTGTAGAAGTTTTTAATAAGGTCATTTTCTATGTTCCCTGAAATTTTATTTGTACTATTTTGTACTTGATCCAACCTAGTCTGAACCCTAAAATGCACCCAGTCCTCAGTCTTACTACTGTTTCTCGTATTTTTTGCCTACTTTGGATCCAGTCTCTATACTGTCAATACATATTAGCCTCGAATGCATATTCCTATGCATGTCGAAGCTGACCAGGAAAGAACGAACCAACCAAATTCAACCCATTTTTCACCTATTGGACATACCCAGAAACTATATAAGGTGGCAAACTAAGTACATTTTAAATGAGTTGGGTTGTTTCTTCAGCTTGTACAGCCCTGTTTGATTTATTTTGCTAACATATCAGCGTTTTATTTGGACTTGCATTCTGGTTGAACCATCTTGCTTACTGATGTTTTAAGTAATGTTGTGTGGTAGTGTTACTGGCCTGTATTTTCACTGAGTCAGGATGACTAGGTGAGAAGGTCCCTTTAGTGGTATTTTTAACTCCAATTTTCTAGTATTCACATCTCCTGTTCATTATGCACTTTTGTATGGAATCTCAGACTTACTCCAAGCTTGAAACTTAACAAAACAAACAGTAAAGAAAACAGTTAGGCCTTAATTCTCAATTTTTTGACTTTTTCTTGGTGCTGGTTGACTGAGCTCTTACTTTTTTCATTGGAGAAAAGGAGGAGGAGAGGGGACCTAAGTGAGGTATACAAGATAATGAGAGGCATAGATAGAGTTGATAGCCAGAGACTATTTCCCAGGGCAGAAATGGCTAACATGAGGGGTCATTGTTTTAAGCTGGTTGGAGGAAAGTATAGAGGGGATGTCAGAGGCAGGTTCTTTACACAGAGAGTTGTGTGAGCATGGAATGCGTTGCCAGCAGCAGTTGTGGAAGCAAGGTCATTGGGGACATTTAAGAAACTGCTGGACATGCATATGGTCACAGAAATTTGAGGGTGCATACATGAGGATCAATGGTCGGCACAACATTGTGGGCTGAAGGGCCTGTTCTGTGCTGTACTGTTCTATGTTCTATGTTCTATGTTAACAGCAGGGACTCAGAACCAATTTTCACCCAAAAGTTCCAAACATAAACAATAATAGCTTGTTGTCGGGTCAATTTGCAAACATACCAATTCGAGGAGAAGGTCACAGACTTATACAGCATGGAAGCAGACCTTTCAGTCCAACCAGTCCATGCCAGAAAACGTTTTTCCATTTACATTGGTATTCTTGTGAATGTTCTGACTGATGCAAGAGGAAAAGATTTTTAAAATGTGTCTTTTTTCAGCAACACTACCAATACTGTGCTACCAAACAACTGTTTATCTAAGAGTTATGATTGGGTTCATGTGCTACAGTTCTGTGTTAAGACTAATCTTTCAAGTCTTTCCCAAGAGACTGAAACGCTACATATTAGATACAAAGTTTGTGGCACAAATGTGTAATTATCTAGTATAAAGAATGTTCATCTTACCTTTCAAAAAGTAGGCACAATATTTTTAAATGGCTGCCAGAAGTCACATGACTGATTCGCTGGAGACACAGAAACAAACCGATACATATCTCCACATCCATCACAGACAAAGCCATTTAGAAATAAACTAACTCATTGCTTTTGAAAGGTGTGAGAATTGAAAGCTTTTCAGACCAAAGAAGCAAGAGACTGGAAGGACGCCCACAGGGAATTTCAACATTAACATGAAGGGTCTAGGCCCGAAACGTCAGCTTTTGTGCTCCTGAGATGCTGCTTGGCCTGCTGTGTTCATCCAGCCTCACACTTTGTTATCTTCAACATTAAAGGCTTGTCTTTATGGTACGATGATTTGTCAAAAGTCAACGCACTTTAAGTTTGAACTGTGTCAGCGATGCACCATTTTTAAATCTCTGAGGCAACATTTGAGGAGATGCTAAGAAGCGAAAGGTTTTTCAAAATGAGCCACAGTTCTGCTGGAAGAGTGTATGCAATCTGCAAGTATCACAGCCACAGAGCTGCCAACAAACAAGAAACACCTTCTCCCTCTGTGAGCCTTTTACACCTATTGAATCCACCTGCATAGGCAATCTCTAACTATTCAACCACAGAGGCCATTGCAGCTACTAAATTTTAACTTCAAGTTTTTCAACCTCCTTTACCGTCACAAACAGAATCTATATCTACTTTCGATCTTTGCATCTGCTTCTTGTCTGATAAAAGTATCATAATTTTACTCAGTTACTTTCAGCAATAATTATGTAATAAACTAAACAACAGTCTTGTTGGAAATTTTGCTGTGGCTTCCATTAAGATTGGAGCAATCAAAGCTGGGAAGGGTCTAATGGAGCTATATGAAAGCACCGTTCGCTAAGTGTGCTGCACATAACCCCTCGTGGTTATAACAGGATATAACAGGTTTCTTTCCTGGCCCCGCTCTCCAGCTCAGTTATGGGTCTCTACGGCAAAATGACATTTTCCCCAGACCAGACCCTTTTCTTAAAGCCTTTGACAAGGTTCCACATAGTCATTTAATTAGTAAAGTTAAATCAGATGGGATTCAGGGTGAACTTGCAAATTGAAGATAAAATTGTCTTAACAGCAAGACAAGGAGTAATGGTGGAGGGTTGCTTTCAGACTGGAGGCCTGTGACTAGCCTGTGTCCTACCGGGATCGTTACTGGGTTCATTTTTGCTTATCATTTATATAAATGATTTAGTTTGAAATATAGAAAACATGGTTAGTAAGTTTGCATATGACACCAAAATTGGTGGTATAGTGGACAGAGAAGAAGGGTTTCTAAGATTAAAGAGATCTTGACCAGTTGAGTCAATGGGCTGAGGGTGGCAGGCGGAGTTTACTTTGGATAAATGCAAGATATTGCATTTTGGTGAAGCGAACTAAAGCAAGACATATACAATTAAAATTAGGGCCTTGGGTAGTATTGTAGAATAGAGAGACCCAAGAGTTCAGATACATAATTCTTTAAAATCTGTATTACAAGTAGACGGGGTGATTCAGAATAACAAAGTCTGTGGCTGGATGAACACAGCAGGCCAAGCAGCATCTCAGGAGCACAAAAGCTGACGATTCGGCCTAGACCCTTCATCAGAGAGGCGGATGGGGAGAGGGTTCTGGAATAAATAGGGACAGAGGGGGAGGCGGACCGAAGATGGAGAGAAAAGAAGATAGGTGGGGAGGAGAGTATAGGTGGGGAGCTAAGGAGGGGATAGGTCAGTCCAGGGAAGACGGACAGGTCAAGAAGGCGGAATGAGGTTAATAGGTAGGATATGGAGGTGCGGCTTGAGGTGGGAGGAAGGGAGAGGTGACAGGAAGAACAGGTTAGGGAGGCAGAGACAGGCTGGGCTGTTTTTGGGATGCAGTGGGGGGAGGGGACGAACTGGGCTGGTTTTGGGATGCAGTGGGGAAAGGGGAGATTTTGAAGCTTGTGAAGTCCACATTGATACCGTTGGGCTGCAGGGTTCCCAAGCGGAATATGAGTTGCTGTTCCTGCAACCTTCGGGTGGCATCATTGTGGCACTGCAGGAGGCAAATGATGGACATGTCGTCTGAGGAATGGCAGGGGGAGTTAAAATGGTTCACGACTGAGAGGTGCAGTTGTTTATTGCGAACCGAGCGGAGGTGTTCTGCAAAGCGGTCCCCAAGCCTCTGCTTGGTTTCCCCAATGTAGAGGAAGCCACACCGGGTGCAGTGGATACAGTATACCACATTGGCAGATGTGCAGGTGAAATCTGCTTAATATGGAAAGTCATCTTGGGGCCTGGGGTAGGGGTGACGGGGGAGGTGTGGGGGCAAGTGTAGCATTTCCTGCGGTTGCAGGGGAAGGTGCCGGGTGTGGTGGGGTTGGAAGGGAGTGTGGAGCGGACAAGGGAGACACGGAGAGAGTGGTTTCTCCGGAAAGGAGACAAGGTGGGGATGGAAAAATGTCTTGGGTGGTGGGGTTGGATTGTAGATGGCGGAAGTGTCGGAGGATGATGCGTTGTATCCGGAGGTTGGTGGGGTGGTATGTAAGAACGAGGGGGATCCTGTTGGAGCAGTTGTGGTGGGGGTGGGCTGTGAGGGGTGTGTTGCAGGAAATACGGGAGACGCGGTCAAGGGCGTTCTCGACCACTGCGGGGGGAATGTTGCGGTCCTGGAAGAACGTGGACATCTGGGATGTGCGGGAGTGGAATGTCTCATCCTGGGAGCAGATGCGGCGGAGGCGGAGGAATTGGGAATAGGGGATGGAATTTTTGCCAGAGAGTGGGTGGGAGGAGGTGTATTCTAGGTAGCTGTGGGAGTCGGTGGGCTTGAAATGGACATCAGTTTCTAGCTGGTTACCTGAGATGGAGACTGAGGCATCCAGGAAAGTGAGGGATGTGTTGCAGATGGCCCAGGTGAACTTGAGGTTGGGGTGGAAGGTGTTAGTGAAGTGGATTCAGAAAGCATTTAGCATGCTTGTCTTCATTGCTGAATTCTTTGAGTACAGGAGTTGGGACATCATGTTGATGTTATACAGGTGAAGCCTCTTCTGGAGTTCTGTTGCTCTGATATTGGAAAGATATTATTAAGCTGGAGAGAGTTAAAAAATATTCACAAGGAAGTTGCGAGCAATGGAGGGTTTGAGTTATGAGGAAAGGCTGGGATTTTTTTTCCACTGGAGTGTAGAAGGTTGAGAGGTGACCTTGTAGAGGTTTATAAAATCATGAGAGGTATAGATAAGGTGAATGGCAGGTGTCTTTCCCCTTGTAACATCCTTGTAAATCTTCTTTGCACACTCTCCAGTTTAATAACAGCCTTCCTATAGTATGGCGACCTGAATTGTATGCAGTATGCCAAAAGAAGCCTCAGGAATGTCTTGTTCAGGTACAACATGACAACAATTCAAGATCTTCCAAAGCGCCCTACTGCGGAAGTGTTGTCATTGTTATTAGATCACTAATGGGGCACCCATTCAGCAGACAGCAAGTTCCCACAAAGTGCAACATGATCAGACCATCTCATTTTTCAGAGTCATAGAGTCAGACAACATGCAAACAGACCCTTCGGCCCAACATGTCCATGCTGACCTGACTAAATTAACCTAGTCCCAATTGCCAGCATTCGGCCCATATCCCTCTAACCCTGCCTGTCCATATACCCATCCAGATGCCTTTTAAATGCTGTAATTGTACCAGCCTCCACCACTTCCTCTGGCAGCTCATTCTATACACACACCAGCATCTGCATGAAAACCCTTAGGTCCGTTTTATATCTTTCCCCTTTTGCCTTAAACCTATGCCTTCTAGTTTTCGACTCCCCTACCCTGGGAAAAAGACCTTGGCTATTCACCGCACCCTTTCCTGACGTTCTGAGTGAAGAATATCAGTCAGGACATCAAAAAGCACTCACTGCTCTTCTTTGATGTAGTGATGTGAGGTCTTTCACATCAATAAGAGCATTGGTTTCACATCTCTGAAAAGGTGGCACTTCAGACAGTGTAGCACTGCCTCAGGAGTGCACTAGAGGGTCAACTTTGATTTGTGCCCTACGTTGAGTGGGAATTGAACCTACAACCTCTTGTCTCAGAGAGGAGTGATGATCTTGAATAAATACTGAGGTAACAAGATGTAGAGCTAGATGAACACAGCAGGCCAAGCGGCATCAGGGGAGCAAAGCTACCGTTTTGGGCCTAGAACCTTCTTCAGAAATAGGGGAGGGGAAGGGGATTCTGAAATAAATAGAGAGAGGGAGGGAGGTGGATAGAAGATGGATAAAGGAGAAGATAAGTGGAGAGAGGACAGACAGGTCAAAGAGGTGGGGATGGAGACAGTAAAGGTGAGTGTAGGTGGGGAGTTAGGGAGGGGATAGGTCAGTTCAAGGAGGACGGACAGGTCAAGGGGGCGAGTTGAGGACAGTAGGTAGGAGATGGGGGTGGGGATAGGCGGGAGGAAGGACAGGTTAGGGAGGCGGGGACAAGCTGGGCTGGTTTTGGGATGCAGTGGGGGGACGGGCGATTCTGAAGCTTGTGAAGTCCAAGCCATGGGAAATACGGGTTTATTGGGATAGGGTGGAAGGCTGGCTCTGGGTAGGATGCTCTTCAGAGGGTTGGTGCAGACTCAATGAGCCAAATGGCCTTTTTCCACACTGTGGGGATTCTGTGATTCAGATCCTGAAGGCAGTGCTTAACCAGCTTCTTTGAGCAATTAGGGATTGCCAATTAGACCATTAGGACGGTGTTCTAGCCAACGACACCTATACATGCCACACATGAGTGAAATAAAACTGCATTGGAAAAGTCAACAAACAGAAGCTTGACATAGAGGTACATATGGAGCTGAAAGCCCAGATCAGCAAAAGCTCAGTCAATGAGGTGCCTCGAGTTGGGACTCCTGGTGGTGGTAGACCTGGAGCATGGACTCTTGGCGCTGCCTGCAAAGTGGTGGCAGCTGCAGAGCCAGGGTCTCCCAGGACTTCAGTGTCATCATTGCTGTTCCCAGAGCGGTGCTCCTCGAGGACCTCGCAAAAGCCCTTGGGCCGTGCTGGAGACCCAGCTTGAACAGAAGATGAGCTCTTATTTAAGGACTTTTGTTTTTGTAACTCAAAATGGCGCTGGGCCGTGGCAACGATACACTTCTCCCCTTATCGGAGGTAGCAAGGACTGCAGATGCTGGAAGCCAGAGCCAATAGGTGTGAGGCTGGAGAAGTACAGCAGGACAAACAGTGTCCGAGGAGCAGGGAAGTCAACATTTCGAGCCGCAACCTTTCGTCAACCTGAAGCATTCACTTTTCTGCTGCTCAGATGCTGTCTGACCTGCTGTGCTTTTTCAGCCTCACATCTATGGACTTTTGACTGTATCGTCAAGGTGCATGTGACAATAAATCATTCATCAACACTCATCATTCTAGAGTGGACCCAAAGGGATGTGAAGATTAGACATGCTTAACAAGGGCGACCTTCACCTTAGAGCCGAGGCAGCTGAGGGCATGGCTACCAACAGTGTAGTGATTGAAATTAGGAATGAGCAAGAAGGAGCAATTAGGGGGTTAGAGGAGAATACAGGGTCAGGAGGATGACAGCATTGATGAATGAGAAGCCTGGGTGGGTCAGGATGTACAGATTCAACGGTGAAAGCTGTGAATGCTGTATAAAACATCGGTTAGGCCACAGCTGGAGGATTTTGGAGTCCCTAGTATGGGAGGGAACAGAGGAGATTTACCTGGGCTGGATAGTTTCAGTAATGAGGAGAGATTAGATAGAATGGGGTTGTTTTCCTTGGAGCAGAGGAGATTGAGATGACACAATTGAGATGTACACAATTATGAGCGGCATAGATAGGGCGGACAGGAAGAAACTTTTCTCCTAGGTGGTGGAATCAAGGCCCAGAGGCATATAATTGAGATAAAGGGCAGGAGGATTGTGAGGGAAAACGTTTTCCCCACAGAATTGTGGGAATCTGGAACTCGCTGTCTACGATGTGGGAAAGGCAGAAACCCTCATAACCAAGACATACAAGGCTATGGGCCAAGTGCTGGGAAATGGGATTAGAATAGTTAGGTGGTTGTTTTTAACTGGCACAAACTCAATGGGCCAAATGGACTTTTTCCATGCTGTAGTCCTCCTATAGTGGAACTCAGTGTAGAATATAGATACCAGGATTTGGATGAGCACAGGTTTATGGAGGTTGGAATCCAGGAAACAAAGTCTGTAATTAATCATTGAGGTAAGGTACGGATATGCATTACCAGATATGCTACCTGAGGACACTGAGTGAGACTAACATGTATGTAGGTCGGCGGGGGAGGAGGTGGGGGGGTAGGGTAGGTCAGGGGCCAGGGACTCAAACCATGGGTACCTGATGCTGCTCCCATCCTAAGGCTCCTGACCCTCAACTTGAGAACAGCTACTACATGCCCTGAACCCAGTACCTCACTGACCCAAGCACAGTGGTCATGAACACCCCATCACCTGACCAGAGCACTGTGGGCCGTTTTAGATCCGAGGCTTTAGTTTTTGGACCCTGATGCACCCATTTTGTCATGGGGGGGGGAGTAGGATGCTGTATTCCAGTGAGGCAGCTGGGCTGTATTTTCTCCGGTGAGCCACTGGTTCAAGCCAGATTTATGTTTGGACTGATTTGCTTCATATTTTAGTGAGACAGGGATGCATGCAAGCACTTTATCCACCTTGACCATCCTTAAAATCACAGACTTTTCAATATAGATGTGGTCTTTGTGGGAAGGTGGTGTTAGTAAATATCATGGAATTTACCCTTTGTGGCTTCCATAACCTATCCACTATCTTTAAATGGACAGTGTGGCTTTCCTCTGGATATTATAGAATCACAGAGTCATACAACATACAAGCACATCCTTCGGTCCAACTAGTCCATGCGACCATTACCCCAAACTAAACTAGTTCCACATGCCTGAGCTTGGCGCATATCCCTCCAAACATTTCTTATTCATGTATTTATCCAAATGTCTTTTCAACGCAGTAACTGTACCCACATTCACCATTTCTTCTGAAAATTCATTTCACACATCAACACTGTGTGTATAAAGGTTTCCCCTCATGCATTTTTTAAATCTTTCTCCTCTCAGCTTAAAAGTATGCATCTGAGTCATGAAATCCCCTACCCTAGGGAAAAGACAGGCTTGCAGCTCTGAATTACTTACTCCTATCTCTAATTCATATGTTCGCATCTTCTAATTGATCTGATACACATTAAGCATTCAATGTCAATCAAATTTAAGATCCTTATTGCCTGCTCTGGAATTAAATATATTTCAGATGCTTTGGGTAGAAAGAGTTGACCAATGCTGCTCTGTTTGAATTTGATCAAATTTATTCGCTGAATGGGGAAATTGAACGGGAAAAGCTCCTAACAGTTTGTGTAAAAAGATTAAACTGTTTCAGACTGTGTATTTATTTCGGCACTTCCATTCCCAGGCTCTTAATATTCTTACAAATCTCCAACTTGGTGACAATCCTGAGATTGCATTGTTCTAAAGTGGTAAACTGCACTTCCTTGATTACTGTATCTGTTTTACATCAGGTCAACCTTATTAAACAGTGTGCATGATGCGTACATCTCTTGCTGAAAGGTTATCCAGCTTGTTCCCACGATCCTTATCCTTCCTCTTATGTACATTCTACGTGGATCAGAGGTAAAGCAACTCTGAAGAGCTATTGTAAAGCTGTTGAAACATTAGACTACACTCTGCAGAGAGGAACAACACATTGCAAAACATAGCCTTAATCTGCATCTATGTGTCTGAGTTCCCACAGAATGTCAATGTCATTAACAGGTTTAAACTTAAAAAAAGAACACGCTGATGAAAGGAGCTTCTCAAGATCGCAAAGGAAATTCTCACCCAACACATTGTAAATTTCCAAGACTGACATTGACAGAATGCTGCAAAAACAAAGCAGTACTGGAAATCTGAAATTTTTTTAACAGTTGAGAGAGTGCTGGACAAACTCAGTAGAATTTGTGGAGAGAGAAACAAGGTTAATATTTTGAAGAGTCGTTTGATGTGAGCTTTTTCAATTATAGAATCACTAGAGTGCAGAGGCAGGCTATTCAGCCCATCAGGTCCACACTGACCCTCTGAATAGCATTGCAGCCAGACCCATACCTACTAGTCTTTCCCTGTATTTCCCATGACTGATCCACTTAACCTGAACATCCCTGGACGCTGCGGACAATTTAGCATGGCCAATCCACCCTAACCTGCACATCTTTGGACTGTGGGAGGGAACCCTCACAGAGAGTCACCCAAGGCTGTGATTGAACCCGGGTCCGTGGTGCTGTGAGGCAGCAGTGCACGCCACTGTGCCACCGTGCCACCCTATTTGTTTTATTCGGTAGACATAAAAACAAAGAGCATGTGTAGGTCATTCAGCCCATTGAGTTTGCCCTATCATTCAGTAAGATTATGGCTGATCTGATCATGGTTTCAAATTCGTCTTCCTACCACTTTCTCATAATGCTCATTTCCTTATAGTTCAAGAACCTATTCACATCAGCCTTGGATATAGAGTATTCAATGACCCCGTCACACCAGCTCGCTGAGGTGAAGAATTACCAACATAAGAACATAAGAACTAGGAGCAGGAGTAGACCATCTGGCCCCATCTGCTCTGCCATTCAATAAGACCATGGCTTATCTTTTTATGGTCTCAGCTCCTCTCACCATCACCCTAAGTTTACAAGTTCACAACCTTCTGAGAAGAATTTCTTGAAGCGCTCCATCTTCTACGATACTCCTTAATCTAAAACTGGCAAAATCCACCTCTCAGTCACCATGGCATCTCTTGTGGACATGTTCACCAGGACCATCTGAGATACCTTGGATAGATTTACTGGCACCAATCTTCTTACTGGCATGAGTCGAAGTTACTGATACCAAGTGGGGCACAAACCCACATGGAGAAATAAGCTACAGTCTTCATAAACAGAAGAGTTAAGGAATAACTGTTGGTCAGAGCACAAAGGAGCTTTCTTTCACCAGAAACTCAATTGGATTTGTCACTTAAACACAGTGGCTGCAAAAGCAGGTCAGAGGCGAGGAATACTGAGGTGGGTAACTCACCTCCTGACTCCCTAAAGCCTGTCCACCATCTACAAGGCACAAGTCAGGATTGTGATGGAACATTCCCCACTTACCTGGATGACTGCAGTCCCAATAGCCTTCAAGTAGCTTGACACCACCCAGGACAAAGTAGCCCGCTTGATTGGCATCCACAAATATTCACTAGTTCCAGCGACACTCCGTAGCAGTAGTGAACACTATTTACAAGATGCACTGCAGAAATTCACCAGAGATACTTAGACAGCAGCTTCTAAACTCACGACCATTTCCATCTAGAAGGACAAGGGCAATAGAGACATGGGAACACCACCCCCTGCAAGTTCCCCTCCAAGCCACTCACCATCCTGACTAGGAACTATGTCACCATTCCTTCAGTGTGCGTCAGTCAAAATCTTGGGATTCTCTCCCTTAAGGACATTGTGGGTCAACCCACAGCACATGGACTGCAACGGTTCAAGAAGGCAGCTCACCACCACCTTCTCAACGGCAACCAGGGATGGGCAGTAAATTCTGGCCCAGCCAGCGATGCCCACACCTAACAAATGGATAAAAAGACTGGGAAACTCCCCTGCTCTTCTTTAGATATCACCATTGGGATCTCTTATATCCACCAGAGAGGACTGAGAAATTGGGACCACTGACCGAGCAGCGTTCCCTCATTACCACACCTGCATGTGCTGTAGGCTATAGCACAGACCTATGTAATTGCTGCAAGATATGTGTCAGCGAAGTGAAACAAAGTGTCCTGACTGCCAATTGGCAAATCTGTGACTCCCAATAGCCCAAGGCAATTTTCAGGATCTATTGTTCAATAGGAATTGATGGTCTCCATTTGAACCTTTCTTTTGTTTCTTCACAAGTTATTAGTATTTCTGGCAAAGCCAGCATTTATTGCCCTTCCCTAACAATTCTTGCGAGGGTTGAGGTGAACTGATTGGCTTGCTAGCATATTTCAGAAGTTTATTAAGAGACAGCATATTGCCATAGGTCTGGAGTAAGATGAAGGCCAGATCAGGTAAGGATGGCAGATTTCCTTCCCTAAAGGACATTCGTGATACTAATGGGTTTTTACAATAATGCCGTTGTTTGAGGTCTGCACAGATCTAAGAGCTAAAGGGATCAAAGGGCATAGGAGAAGGTAGGAACAGGGAACTGAATAGGATGATCAGCCATGATCATACTGAATGGTGGAGTAGGTTTGAAGGGCTGAATGGCCTACAATTGTTCTTATTTTCCTTGTTTCCATGTCATCATCACTGAGGCTAGCCTCTTCATTACAATACTAATGGGTTGAATTTAAATTCTTCATCTAATACTGGGGGCTTGATATCAGATTTCTGATTATCCCTGCTCTCTGAATTACCTTCCCAGTCTCTAGATTACCAACTCAACTCACTGGATTACTATACAGATCTCTGGATCACAATCCCAGATCTCTGGATTACAGAGCAATCTACAAATCAGCAGTAGGCCATTCAACACCTTGTGTCTACTACACCATTCAATAAAACCATAGTCGATCTGGGTGCAACTCTAGTTCTAGTTCTCAGCCATTCCCAATAACCTTAGACACCATCGTTGGTCAAGAATCTATCCATTCATAATATTCAACTCCTTCACTCTCAAGAGAAAAAGAGTTCCAAAGTCTCACAACCCTCTGGACACCAAACAATCTCCTCATCTTGGAGAAGGCATCTTATTTATAAAACTGTGTCCCCTGGGTCTAGTCTCCCACATGGGGAAACACCCACCTTGTCAAGTCATCCTCTCAGGATCTTCAATGTTTCAATGACCGTGAAGCACTTTGGGATGTCTCCAAGGTGACAAACAGGCTATATAAATGCAGGGATTTCAGCGTCCTTTAAGGATTAGGGCGTGAAGGGCCACAGCTAAACTTCAGGCCTGAGACACAATGGGTGCTGATGTAGTAAGTGGCACAAACACCAAATGCTATCTTTGTTGGCATTTCTGAACCATTTCTGTGACTACACACTCCCTCAGCTTCACCAGCTGTGACTGTGAATCCATCCTGCCTTAGAGTCGCAGAGTCATACAACACAGAAACAGACCCTTCGACCCAGATCGCCCATGCCGACCAGATTTCCCAACTGAACAAGTCCCATTTGCCCATGTTTGGCCCATATCCCTGCCTTAATGAACAGTCTTGGAGCGACATGATGAGCAACCTGGAAAGACCAGAAGCTGGAAGATATAAGCAGTAAAAGAGTCAGCATCTCTATCCTGCTCAGTCATCTTTGACTCAATTCCTATCCTCAGTTGCTGCTCAGTTACTCTCAGAGTCAATTTATTGTTGTCAGAAACAGTAGAGTCCACCTGAGAGAGTTTAACATATGGAAGTGGAGCATGACAGTGCAGCACTCCTTCAGTACAGCAGTGATATCTTACATAACATGGCGTGAAGCTGGGTGAACACAGCAGGCCAAGCAGCATCAGAGCAGCAGGAAAGTTTGACATTTCGGGTCGAGACCCTTTTTCAGAAAATGATGTCTTAATTTTGATTTTTGTGCCCGGGAAAGGTTTTGACTCCAATAGCCTCTCTGACTCTGAGACAAAAGAGAGATGTCCAATGAGCTATGGCTGATACCAACTCGAGAGAGAGGACAGATTCCAGACGGCAGTCAAAAGGAACAGGGCGAGGCAATGAACATGGAACTGGGTGACTGTAATTTAATCCGAAATAGATTTGTTTATCTTCAACATCTGGACTGCCATATGAAAGCTCTCATTGTCCTGAAATAAAAACAGCCACATAATCAAGACCCAGTGTCACTCATCATTACCAATAGATGAGAGACCTAAATATATCTGTTGGAGAAAAGATGTGGGCAAATCCCAGGAGAGCTGTGCAATATTTATTTTTCAGATGAAGCCACCATTGTATGTGGTTTTCTCTGTAATGTCCCATGGGTAGCTGTTTATAGAGATGTGGAAGAAACTATGCTGTGAATTGAACCTTGAGTCACCCCTGAGAACCTCACCCCAAGGATACACAGTGTAGTCATAGTTCACAGCTAACAGCACAACAAGCTTTGGAGGAGATTTCACACTTAGAGGCATACAGTCATACAGCACTGAAACAGACTCTTTGATCCAAATTGTCCGTGCTGACCAGGTTTCCCAAACTGAACTAGTCCCTTTTGCCTAAATTTGGCCCATATACTTCTAAACCTTTCCAATCCATGTGCCTGCCCAAGTGTCTTTTAAATGTTGTAATTGCACCCATCTCTACCACTTCCGCTGGCAGTTCGTTTTATATAGACACCACACTCTTGTGTGAAAAAGTTGCCCCTTGGGTCCCTTTTAAATCTTTCCCCTCTCACCTTAAACCTATGCCCCTCTAGTTTTGGACTCCCCTACCCTGGGGAAAAGACCTTAGTCATTCACCTTATCTGTGCCCCTCATGATTTTATAGGGTCACCCCTCAGGTTCCTTTGCTCCCAGGGAAAAAGACCACAGCCTATCCTTATGACTCGAACCCCCCAGTCCTGGACGAAAGATGGTTGGGACAGGGAGTAGTGAGTGTTAATGGCAATTTCTGCGCAACACGTTAATCCAAAATCAAAATGTTTACAAACTGTACAGTCCTGATTCCCAGTTAGTGCCCTTAGCTTTGACGGAAGGCTGAATTTTTAGTTTCTTTCTGATGATTGAAGACCCCGGTGAGTATTGTGCGCAATTCTGGTCACCATATTACAGGAAGGGCATAATTGCATGGAGAGAGTGCAGAGAAGGTTTATTAGAATGTCACCAGCGTTGCACAATTATAGCTATGAGGAGAGATTGGAGAGGTTGGGTTTGTTTTCCTTGGAATGGAGAAGGCTGAGGATTGTAGTGTATAGAATTGTTAGGGTTAGAAACACAGTAGACAGGAGGAACCTGTTGCCCTTGGCAGGGAGTTCAAAAACCAAAGGCCATAACTTCAAGCTAAAAGGTGGCAGAAAGATTAGAGGGGACGCAAAGAAAAATGTTTTTACGTCAAGGGTGGTGGGTGTCTGGAATTTGCTGCCTGAGTTGGTGGTAGAGGCAGAGACCCTAAACTCTTTCAAAAAGTACCTGCATCTGCACCTGCAGTGCTAGGCTATGGGCCTTGTGCAGGAAGATGGGATTAGAAATGGCATCTGGCTGTCTTTGGTTCAGCATGGACAATTTGGACCAAATGGCCCCCTTGCATACTACATCATTTCTATGGTTCTATGATTCACAAACTCAATCTTTTTGTTTCAGACTTGTGTTTGCCTTCTCACTGCTGCTGTGGACAGTCATTATCATCATCACAATCATCATCATCATCATTACCAATCTTCACTGGTGGTCCCTCATAGACGAAGATGACTCTTTTCCACTCTCACGGTGAGTTTGTAGGTGGCTGCTGTACAGACTGATGCAGCTACTGCAGGATATGTACAATCTCAGAGGATGTTCTCTAGACCATCAGCAGCAGCTTTACAAAGGCATATGAGAGCATGGGTCTCACCCTGCACATCTGCGAGTCCTCCACCAGCCTGGCCCAGCATTGCAGGGCAGGCAGACAACAAGAACGCTAAGTTGTGACATGCTGCATAGAGGACTGAGCCCAAATCGCAAAACAGGTTTATGAACCAATGGTTACGGCGGTACAGACTTGATGGGCCAAAAGGCCTCCCCTGTACAGTATGATCCCACTGCCTGTCTCCACCCTCCACGCTACACTCCAGATTTTACTTGACAGAGACCAAAGTAAGTAGTGGTCACTGCCTGGCCACCCACCAACAGTTTCTAAAAGTATGTTACGGTTCTATAAGCCGTACAATGGCAAACAATCACGTCCGCAAACAAAAAGCTGGAAAAATCGAAGAATGTTTTCCCGCGATGGTTGGGTGCATGTCTACAAGGTCACACTCAAACCCTGACTGGATTCATTTCAGTCCTGCATCTGATGTTTGGTCTGCGTCTAATTCAGGATTGCTCACATTCCTGAAGAATAGCTGGTGCATTGAAACAGATAATGTCATATTTTTAACTGCATGGTCACTGAGAACAGTGATTAACGCCTCACCTTAAGTTTTGTATTATTATTTGCAATGCAAAAATTAACTGCTGAGTTTGCTCAGTAATTCGATCTTCAAAACTGATCTATAGAAGTTTTGGGGTGTCCTGAGGCGTGTAAGAGTTTGGCCAGTGCATGCCCCTTATATCAGCAAATAACTAATTCTATTACTTATCTGTCTGTTCATTAGGATTCAGCATTGAGATGTGGGTTTCAGTAACAATGCCAGTACTTACTGCCCGTCTTTTATTCTTCCTGAGAGGGTTGTGATCAGTCTAAGAGTCAGAGAGCCATACAGCATTGAAGAGGCCTTTTGGCTCAACTAGTCCATGCCAACCAGGTCTCCCAAACTAAACTAGTCCCATTTGCCTGCATACGGCCCATTTCCCTTGAAAAGTTTCCTGTCTGTGGGCTTCTCCAAGCGTCTTTTCAATGGTGTAGTTGAATCTGCATCTACCACCTCCTCTGGCAGCTCATTCCATGCGCACAACACCCTCTGTGTGAAAAAATTGCCCTTCGGGTTCCTTTTAAACCTTTCTGCTCTCACCTTAAACCTATGCTATCTCGTTTTGGACTTCCCTACTCTGGGCAAAAGACCTCAGCTCCTCACCTTATGATTTTATAAACCTCTACAACGTCACCCCTCAGCCTCCGATGCTCCAGGGAAAACAGCGCCAGTCTATCTAGCCTCTCCTTATAGCTGAAACCCTCCAGTCTCATTTGCTTTGATCTTGTCCATGTGCTACAAGTGCACCGACAGGATGATTACATTGTGAGTTTTTAATAGAATCCCTACAGTGTGGAAATAGGCCCTTTGGCCCAACAAGTCGACACCGACCATCACAGCATCCCGCCCAGACCAATCCCTGTATAACCCACCTCATCTACACATCCCTGAACCACTACAGGTAATTTAGTACGGCCAATCCACCCACCTTGCACATCTTTGGACGCATGCACACAGACATTCGTCCGAGGGTGGAATCGAACCCGGGTCCCTGCCACTGTGAGGCAGCAGTGCTAACCACTGAGCCACCGTGCCACCCCCATTGCAGGCGAGTGACAGTGAAGGAATGGTGAAGTGGTGCCAAGTCAGACCTGTGTGCCAACTTGGTTGGGGGACATGGTACCGATAACATTCCCCAGCCCTAGGCTGCTGAGGAAGAAGAGGATACACATTTGGAAGAAGCCTTCACAAGTCATTGCAACACATCTTGCAGACACAATTGTTGGTCGCTGATTCCCAGCTGAATAGCGGGAAGGTTTGATGATGGATTATGGCGTGAAATCTTACAGGATCACATCAGAATGTCTTGAAATTCCAGACTGATTAATCAAATTTAGGTTCCACCAGCCGCAGCTTTAGGATTTGAGGCCATATTCCACAGCACTAGAAACAAAAACTGAAATTGCAGGAAAAGCTCAGCAGGTCCAGCAGCATCTGTTGGCAGGAATAAAAGTATTGACTCCTCAGTACATTAGCCTGGAATACAGGCCTAATAATGTTATCACAATACCATCGCCTGCCCTGAACGATGTTGGGCATGTGTTTTTGTCATTGGGATTGGAAGTTTTTATCCTCTGTAATCCTTCACAACATAGAGTTTGGCAATAAGGGACTGAGACGTTAATTGCTCCCTATGGTAAAGTTGTCCCTTTCACGAGGACGTGGGAAAGAACATGGGAATGTTTCATGAGGAGACAAGGATCACAGGCCAAAGGGGCATGTAAATTTAGAATGATTTGAAGTAGATTCTCCTTTAATAGCAGCATTCATCTAACTTCGGTTCCAAACGGGGGAGAACGTGAATCTTTGGGAGAGTTCATGTGGGAAAAAAACATAGCAGCAATTGAAATATTGGGAGAGTTGGGAAACAGCAGCGAGGAGTGTTCTTAAGAATATCTGAGATGCGCAAACATCCTGTTGAATTCAAAATCACAACAGGACGTGTTTCTTAAAAACAAAATTGCTATGGAAATACTGAAACATTTTCAAACAACACAGTTCAGTTCGACAGGCATCGACTCTGACCCACCCTCTGATTTCACTTCACAACCAACAAAAACCATTGTTTAATCCATCTTTCTGCAAGGAAAAGGTTTGAATTATGACAAGTCCAGTCATCTACACTTATTCTCATACACTGGTGCTATTTTTATCCATTTCAGCAATTCACAGTGCTTCCTTCTGTTCTCATAGAGCCCTACAGTGTAGAAGCAGGCCATTTGGCCCATCAGGGGCACACCGACCTCTGAAGAGCATTCCACTCAGACCTACCTCCTCTTCATTCCCCATGGCTAATCCACTTAGCCTACACCTACCTGGAAACTATGGGCCATTTCCAGTGACCAACCCACCCAATCAGCACATCTTTGGACTGTGGGAGGAAACCCACGCAGACTCAGGGAGAACGTGCAGACTTTACACAGACAGTTGCCAGAGGCTGGAATCAAACCCAGGTCAGGCGCTGTGAGGCAGCAGTGCTAACCATTAAGCTTGACCCTCCTGCGGCAACTCCTTGCAGTCCAGCATTTTGAAGCTAGAACAAGATGCAATAAGGGTTAGTGCTATGATTAATGTCGATAGAAGGAAGGACAAAGGAGTTGGAGCTACCTGCTAAGTAACCGCAGACTCCAGTGATTCTCCTCAGCTATGACCAGTGTTCCGAGCATTTGGTGACATGTCAGGAGTACAACTGAATAACCTCCACACTGCTGGTTAATCCAGCAACATTCAAGAAACTCAACACTCATAGAAACCCTACAGTGTGGAAGCAGGTCATTCTGCTCATTGGATCCATAGCAACCCTCCAAAGAGCATCCCACCAGGACCTATTCCCCAAATATACCTTCGCATTTCCCATGGCTAATCAATTTGCCTGCACGTCCCTGGGCACTATGGGTAATTTAGCAGGGCCAACCCACCCTAACCTGCACATCTTTGGCCTGTGGGAGGAAACCTTAGCACCCGGCAGAAACCCACGCAGACACAGGGAGAATGTGTAAACTCCACATGGACAATCATCTGAGGGTAGAATTGAACCTGGATCCCTGGGGCTGAGAGGCAGCAGTGCTAACCACTGAGCCACCGTGCTGCCTTCATTCCATAAGACCATAAGACATAGGAGTGGAAATAAGGTCATTTGGACAATCAACTCCACTCTGCCATTTAAATCATGGCTGATGGGCATTTCAACACCACTTCCCTGCACTCTCCCCGTAGCCTTGATTCCTTGTGAGATCAAGAATTTGTCGATCTCTGCCTTGAAGGCATTTAACGTCCTGGTCTCCATTGCACTCCGTGGCAATGAATTCCACAAGCCCACCACTCTCTGGCTGAAGAAATGTCGACTCATTTCAGTTTTAAATTTACCCCCTCTAATTTTAAGGCTGTGCCCACTGGTCCTAGTCTCTCCGCCTAACGGAAACAACTTCCTAGCGTCCACCCCTTCTAAGCCATACACTATCTTGTAAGTTTCTATTAGATCTCCCCTCAACCTTCTAAACTCTAATGAGTACAATCCCAGGATCCTTAGCCGTTCATCATATGTTAAATCTACCATTCCAGGGATCATCCGTGTGAATCTCCGCTGGACACGATCCAGGCTAGTATGTCCTTCCTGAGGTGTGGGGCCCAAAATTGGACACAGTATTCTTCTGAATGACAATCATTCAGAATACTGGGGGTGGTGGGTCTGGGTGGGATGCTCTTTGGAGGGTCAGTGTGGACTCAATGATCATGATATTACGAACTGAACGGACTTCAGTTGCACTTTGGCTAAAAGACCTCAGACACTGGCCTTTCCCTGCTGCAGCAGCTGCCCCAAGCTTTGGTGCATCAATCAGCACATAGTCCTGGGGCTTGGAGTGTTCCAGACTACATCACTCAGTCCCTAAGATCACCTTCTTGGTGATTCTGAAGGAGCTGAATCCACCCTTCCCCCTTTACAATGAACCTGAGCTAGGACTAGAGCTGCCCCATCAGTCACCTAAACTTTCATTGGCATGAGGACATTCCCTTTGCACTCACCTGGCACCACCTTACTGCTGACTGACAGAGGGAGGTGAAAGCTGCAAAGTGTCAGAGATGTTACCTGCATAATACAGGAGGCATCACCGGCCATCAGTCTATTCACTCCTTTCAAAACCTCCAGAAGTCTGGAGAAAACATCGCCACAAGGAATTTCAGCTTCATTGATAATGATTCATCAAATGAATTAGAATTAGTTTTATTGTCACATGAGGGACATGAGAAGTTTACAAGTTGTTACTCATGATGCCAACCTAGCTGGAAATTTTCCTACGTACAAATTCCTACACATAAATTCTTGGGGAAATGATATTAGAAAAATACAAAGTTCAGAATGACTGTCCTTCCAACCCAGTCCAGACCAACATCTAACCTCCAGCCCAAACCAGGCCTTGATTCCAGACCTCGCCAGGTTTTGCCTCGGGGCCAGAGTCCCTGCTAAGGCCACACTGGGCCGAAAGGCCATTATACAGGGATGCTGAGAGATTGCCACACCACATGAGAAACCACTCTGCTGGGTCCATGCTGAGGCCAAGAGTCCAAGTCCACGCTGAGACCAGAAGTTAAGGTCATCGCCACAAGGAAAGAAAAAAAAACACAGAAGAGAAAATAAAGAGAGAGAAAAGAAAAGACTGGACAGAGCAGGCACTCTCCAGCTGAGGAGTCCTACTCAGCCACCATATTGAAAGATTGTCAGTACATTAGCATCATAAATTTGAACTGCATAAAGTGATGAGACACAGTTTTGAAACAAGAACGCTAAGGAAGTTTCTGAGAGAAACAGCATCAGAGAAGAGAGCTCTCCACTGAAGAGGAAGACTTTCAGACATCAGTTCTGCTGAAAGAGTCCAGGCAGTGAAGAACAGGACCGCTCCTCTCTCTCTCTCTCTCTCTCTCTCTCTCTTTTTCAAAGCCTGCTGTACTTACTGAGTAGAGCTATGCAAGGAACTATCTAACTCCAGAATCCACTGCAGCTGCTGAATTTGGATTTCAAATCTTTACCTTGGGAAAATAAATGTTCAAGCAAAAACCAGGTCTGCGACGATAATACACTTTTATAAGCGTTTTTTACCCCAATGTACTTTTAATTGTTGTTTCTGTATTTTATCCATTAACGATATTCTTTTCTTACTTAATAGCTTTCATTTAACATTGTATTGCAAAATAACCTTGATCATGTTTAAAACTGAAGGCTGCTTAAAACACTCAACAAACTTAGAGGGACTAAATGAGCTAAATAAATTTCCAGTTCACTGACCATACTGTAGACACACTTGGCTGCTGCCATGCATCCCGGTCTGGAAATATAATCACTATTTTTTAGCTGCACATACACGATATGCACTACAGAGCTTACCAAAGGTGACTCCTTCTTAAGGGGTGGGCAATAAATGTTGATTTTGTCAGTAGCGGCCACGTCCCATGAATAAATAACTAAAACTGGTTCAGATTTTTCTGGAGACAGATCCTATATACTTTATCTATTAGAGTCATAGAGTTGTACAACATGTCCAACTCATCAATGCTGACCAGATATCCTAAACTGATCTAGTCCCATTTGCAAGCATTTGGTCCATATCTCTCTAAACTTTCCTATTCATATACCCATGCCTTTTAAATGTGGTAATTGTACCAGCCTCCACCACTTCCTCTGGCCGCTCATTCCATTATTACACCACCCTCGTGTGAAAACATTGGCCCTTAGGTCCCTTTCAAATCTTTGCCCTCTCTTTAAACCTAAACTTTAAACCTATGCCCTCTAGTTCTGGACTCCCCTACCCTGGAGAAAAGACCTTGGCTATTCACCCTATCCATGCCCCTCATGATTTTATAAACCTCTATAAGGTCACCCCTCAGCCTTCGACATTCCAGGGAAAACTTAAGCCCCTCCCTATATCTCAAACCCTCCAGGCCCGGTGACATCTTACATATCTTTTCTGAACAGTTTCAAGTTCAACATCTTTCCAAAGCAGAGAGACCAGAACTGAATGCAATATTCCAAAAGTGGCCTAACCAATGTCCTGTACAGCTGCAATGTGACCTCCCGACTCCTATACTCAAAGCACTGACCAACAGAGGCAAGCAGACCAAGTGCCTTCTTCACTATCCTGTCCACTGTGACTCCATCTTCAAGGGACTGTGAACCTGCACCAAGGTCTCTTTGTTTGGCATCCCTAGGACCCTACCAGTAAGTGTATAAGTTCCACCCTGATTTGCCTTATCAAAATACAGCACTCAAATTTATCTAAATTAAACTCCATTTGCCACTCCTTAACCATCACCCCAACTAATCAAGGTCCCACTGGACTTTGAGATTTAGCAGTTTGAGGTATGAAGTACTGGTAAGGCAGTGCACATTGTCCATCTCTGTTTTCCCTGAGGCCATTTAAGGCTCAAACAAGTCGGACTGCAGTTGGGTAAACAAGGATGGCAGTTTCCTTTCCCGGAAGAATATAACGTTGTTTGTATGTCGATAAAGAACAACATGCAGAAAACAGAAGCTTGCAAACGAACAAAAACAAAAGTTGCTGGAAAAGGTCAGCAGCTCTGGCAGTATCTGTGGAGAAAAAAAATCAGAGTTAACGTTTTGGGTCCGGTTCTGAGAAAGAGTCACCGGACGCAAAACATTATCTCTGTTTTACTTCTTTACTGATGCTGCCAGACCTGCTGAGTTTTTCCAGCAAATTCTGTTTCTGTTCCTGATTTCCAGCATCCACAGTTCTCTCGGTTTTTATTTAGCTTGCAAATGAACCTGTGTTATTGACACAGCTAGGGTCAGGGCACTGCAATCCAGCCTTCCCCAGCTCCTTGCCTCCTTCTCCCAGACCTGCAAAGGACCTCTCGTGTTTTTTTTATTCTCCGTAGAATCCACAACCTGAACTCACAGTTCTACTCAGCTTTATTGGACACTAAAAACCGTAAGTACAGCAAACTCTCTGGTCCCTGCCACCTAAAACGGGATTTCTCCACCTCCCAAATCCCCAGCCTGACCCTGCACCTCCTCCACCATGTACCCACCACCATTGGCCATGAGGCCACTGCCGGAGAATCCACAAATGAATCGCCTTTTCTGATGAAGGGTCTAGGCCCGAAACGTCAGCTTTTGCACTCCTAGGATGCTGCTTGGCCTGCTGTGTTCATCCAACTCCACACTTTGTTATCTCGGTTCCCTTTTCCCCAGTTTGATCCTAAAAGCAACCAGAAAATCTTGGCTGAAAACACTGTATTCAAATGATTTAAAGGGATCCACTGTCTCACTCAGGGAGATTGCTGGTTGGTCTTTTCAGGCCAATCTTTTAGCTGCCATTAAAGGGCAGTGACTGGAGTTTGATTTCTACATCTGAACAGGGAGGCAATGGCATTATCATTGGACTATTAATCCAGAGACCCAGGATTGGTCCAGGAATCTGGGTTCAATCCTGCCATGGTAGAATTTAAATTCAACAAATAAACATTGAGAGTCTAATGGTGAGAATGAATCCATTGTCGATTAGTGGGAAAACCCATTTGATTCACGAATGCCCTGTAGGGAAGGAAAGTGGGGTCCTTATTTGGTCTGGCCTACACCTGACTCCAAACTCACAGCAATGTGGTTGACTCTTAGCTGCCCTTTGGGAAATTAGGGATGGGCAATGAACGAAAGCCGGGCCAGCGATACATTCGTCCTGTGAATGAATGAAAAAACAGGGGCTTCAGCCCATCACTGGCCACCCAGAAGGACAAGCAGAAGGCGTCATCTCAGTTTGACCAGTTCCCCTCCACACCACCCTGACTCAGAAATATATTGTCACTCCTTCAGAGTCGCCGGGCAAAATCCTGGAACCTCACCCTATCTTCTCAACATCAATTGATGAAGGACATTCTGCCTTCTTGAATCATGTGGTGTAGGTAGACCCCAATACTGTGACAGATGGGTGGGGGCTCCAGGATTCTGATGGCCTAGCCAGCAATGCCCACATCCTGTGTAACAATTTAAAAATATTTTGATGCAAGTCTTAATGTTTTGATGCCATTGCCGATTTTGCTCGCTTTTCCATTGTTAATCATATTGTTCCCTCCTTCATGCTTTGGTGACCTGTGCTGTAATCAACTGCAGACACGTCCAATTCCTATTGAGGCTTCACAGTATCAGTCCATTTGCATATAAGGACAGCAGTGAGGTAGCTGTTATAATCAGCTTTCAGGTCTCTAGGATCAAGATACAGATCCTGAGTACAGCTCAGGCAGTGTAGAATTGCCAGTTCTGTTTTCCATGTCATAAAATGGGTTTCTCAACACACCTAAATGTGTAGGCAGGCGCTTTACATGCAATATCAGTGGGTCAGACCAGCATCAGTGCCTTGGAATGCACCATCCATGGAGAAGAGACAGCATGGTGGCTCAGTGGTTAGCGCTGCTGCCTCATAGCACCAAGGACCTGGCTCCGATTCTACCCTCAGACGACTGCATCCATGTGCAAATGTGCAAACTCATTCTCCCTGAGTCTGCATGGGTTTCCTCTGGGTGCTCCAGTCTCCTCCCACAGTCCCAAAGGTATGCAAGCTAGGTGGATGGGCCATGCTAAATTGTCCCATAGTGTCTAAGGGTGTGCAATCTAGTTGGATTAGCTATGGCGAGTACAGGGATAGGGGAGGAGGAAGTTCTGGGTGGGATGCTCTTCAGAGGGTCAGTGTGGACTAGATGGGCTGAATGGCCTGCTCCCACATTGCAGGCATACTACAAGAATGAGCCAGGACCCATTATTGCAGTTTTAACACTGTTAAGAGAGAGATGATGGTGCTGAGAAGAGCCTTTCACTTCAGATTTTAACTCAATTTCAGCCTACGAGTCCCTTCATTACCACTATCCCCTAGAATGTTTTAATGCCAAACTCGATGGGCCGAACGGTCTGCTTCCATACTGTAGGGATTCTAGGATAACTGTAAGTAGCTAAATAAGTGCAAAAAGGCTAATGCAATGATCACTCTTCAAAGAAGAGGAATTGACGCAGAGCAATGCCTGAGTCACAATGTTCTATCAGAGTGATGGTACCAATTTGCTGTTCCTTTGCCATCCTCCTACTCCCCTGTACATTCAGTCTCAGATAGTGTCACTCAGTTTCTGAAGAAGAGTGTCGACCCGAAATGTTAAATTTCTTGCTGCTCTGATACTGCCTGGCCTTCTGTGTTCCTACAGCTCCACGTGTGTCATCTCTGACTCCAGCATTGGCAGTTCTTACTATCACTCACTCAGTAACTTCGCCTTCCAGCATCTATGCATGTTCCTTGGTGTTTTCAAATGTCAACAAGCGGGACAGAAATTGTCAATTGCATATCAATTGAATGATTCCTGTGCTCAGAAGTCCCGGGGTCAAGTCTCACCTGCCACTTCGTGTGTCACAACATGTCCAAACAGGGAGTTTTTTAGGAGCAACTTGTGGTGTAGTGAAACCCCTGGGCCTGGATTCAAATCTCACCTGCTCCAGAGTTATGTTGTAACATTTTCGAACGGGCTGATTAAAAATATTTTACAAACTGAGTTCTGCCTCAGTGAGGTGGTATGCGGAAGGGAAAGGTGAAAATTTAAAGGGCCTCGTGTCATGGTGGTGATGTTCCTGCCTCTGAGCTAGGAGATGCATGATTTTAAAAAACATCTATCCGTGGGAGCAAGCCGCACCTCCATTTCCTACCTACTAACCTCATCCTACCCCCTTGACCTTTCCGTCCTCCCCGGACGGACCTATCCCCTCCCTACCTCCCCACCTATACTCTCCTCTCCACCTATCTTCTCCTTTATCCATCTTCAGTCTGCCTCCCCCTCTCTCCCTACTTGTTTCAGAATCCTCTCCCCATCCCCCTTTTCTGATGAAGGGTCTAGGCCTGAAACGTCAGCTTTTGTGTTTCTAAGATGCTGCTTGGCCTGCTGTGT